>NC_063178.1:1962287-1983646 GCF_023159225.1 Perognathus longimembris pacificus
TGTTTCACTTCATGTGCTACCCAATTTACATGAGACTAGCCCAGAAGCCCATTGCCCCAATTAAAAATCTGAAAAGTTAAAACAGAACAATGCTACCTCACAACCATTCTCCCCTGCTTGGATTTATTTTGCTTATCTAGTGATTCGCAGTGACTATATTCTTTTTCTTGACTTTCTGAGGTTATCTGAACATTTTTTCAGAATTTCAGTTTGACTTGCCTATACTATTTTAATTATTTGGCTTTACAGAAACTGTCTATTGTATATATTTGAAGTATATAGCATGGTGTTTTGAACACATATACATTGTTGAACGATCATTACAGTAATGCACAGAAACATTTATTACCTAACATGGTTAAATGTGTGATTGTGTGTGTGCTCACCTGCTAAGAACACTGTATATAATAGTTTTTCTTTTTGACACAGACTCCCTTTTAGCCAGTTAGCCTCTTTAGGCTTTGTAGCCCAGACTGGTCTCGAACTTGTGACCTTCCTGCCTCAGCTTCCCATGTAAGCATTTTCCTGCTTTTTTAGTGATTGTTCTAGGTATTACCTTTATACTGGCCACTATAGAAATTCAAGTCAAGGGCTGGGAATATGGCCTAGTGGCAAGAGTGCTCGACTCGTATACATGAAGCCCTGGGTTCAATTCCTCAGCACCACATATATAGAAAAGGCCAGAAGTGGCACAGTGGCTCAAGTTGCAGAGTGCTAGTCTCCAGCAAAAAGAAGCCAGGGACAGTGCTCAGGCCCTGAGTTCAAGGCCCAGGACTGGCCAAAAAAGAAGAAATTCAAGTCAAAACCACAGTGCTATACCACTGTACATCTACTGGACTGGCTAGAATAAAAAGTAGTGACCACCTCAAATACTGGATGCAAAAAATCTTGTATCACTATACACTGTTGATAGGAATGCAAACCTGTATAATCACTGAAAAAGTTAGGTGGTAACAATATGTGAAGACAGGTGCCAACAGGAGAGGGAAGGGCCAACAGAGAGGGTAAAGAGCATGAATATGGTCAAAATGGCTTATATGTATGTGCACAGACAGAACAATGAAACCTGTTCAAATCATTGCAAGAAGAGGGAGGAGGTAAGAGAGAGAAACAGAGGGTGAGTGAGCAGATAAGGGTGCCTTGCGTGTCTGTATGGAAATGTCACAATGAAACCTCCCCTGGTATACGCTTATATGCTAAAAAAAATTTTTTTAATTAAGCATGCAACTGCCATATAGCCTAAGACTTGTATCCAGAGATGTTCATCTCAAAAAGATGGAAAAATCTGTACAAGAATGTTGATGAAACCTGACTTATAACTGGCCCAAGTGGGGAATGACCCCGATGCCCTCTAACAGGTGAGTGGCTAAACCAAACGGTAGTTCATCCACACCATGGGACACCACCCCATCAAAGTAACAACGATGCATACATGCAGCAAGCTCTGGCTTTCCAGAGAACTGGGCCAAGTGAACAAAGCCAACCTGAAAGGCTATGCACTCAATGAATCTAGGCACGGAACATTTTGTTTGTAAGTGGGGTCTTGGATTTCTAGATTTACATGATGCTCCCGCCTTCGCCTCCTGAGCGCCAGGACCGCAGGCTTGCACAGCTATGCCTACCTTATTTTGAAATGACAGTGAGAGGGTTAGGCCAGGAGCTGAGGAGGACTGGATGGGAGGAGGTGGGTGTGGCTATAAAAGAGCAAGTGGGACTCTTGTGGGGACAAAGTGTCTGTTTCTTGCCTGTGTCAGGTCACTCCTCAGAGAGTGGCATTTCATTATGGCTTTGCAAGATTCACTGGAAACAACAGAGTAAATGCTACACAGGATCTATTACTTCTTAATAACTGCCTGTAAATCAGTAATTATCTCAAAACAAAAAAACTTATAAGACAATATAGAAGCACTATATTGTTTAAATCAATGGTCTATCTGGGTTAGCATTTAACATTAAAAATGGGCTTTAACTCAAGACCATCAGTTCAAAATTGAAATTCCTTTATAATGTGGGATATTAAAAGGAAAAAAAAACAATTTTTTCCCTAAAATTACTTCTCTTTCAATTCAACAAGGGAGAAAGAACACAGGAACTCCCTGGCCCTCCCCATGCCCTTCCTCGCCCTACCTTGGTAGATGATCCTGTTGGCTGCTAGGACCATGAGCCTCTGCAGCCTCTGTGCGAGCTCCGCCTCCGGGGCTTGCCCAGGGTGCTCCCGGCTCAATCGCCTCCGCATCATCAAATGGAGCTCGTCACTGGCCACAGAACGCATTTTCATCAGAAGAGATTCATTCTGAGCTAGGGGACATTTTCGAGGACCTTCAAGTATAAAAATTAAAATGTCCAATGTCAGTGTCAACGATGATCCTTCTATGTTTATTGCAACTTTGTGATTACTAAGCCATGAAAAGGAAAACTTACTTCAAAGTTAATTTATACTAAGGAAAGTGATTGAAAGATAGGGATGATTTTTCCCTCTCCAAAGAAGTGCAACAGTACTTTTGGTTCCAAGTCCAAAGCGACCAACAATGCTGAAGCCAGAGACACACACATAGTAAGGTCATCGTGGGTCAGAGTTCAAGTCTAATACTCTGAAAAATTCAGAGTGCTAGATGGGTATTACTAGTGGTTCAAAGGGCTATGGTAAAATCTCTTCAGATACCATTCCACTTCCTTGTATTTCAAAATCATCAAGACTTTCAAAGTACATTATGTTTTCATAAGAACATTGGTTTCTAGATAATTACTGTAGCTGAATATTAATTTTGAAGAATGTGAGGTGACAAAGTAGAAATCAGCCAATGAGAGAGATGGAAAAGGGGAACCAAGCCCAGTGATTGGCCATTACAGTGATTGGGGCGTAAGCATCAGCTGGAATCGAGTGCTCCAAAAGCATTCCCTGAGAAGCGCTCCTCTTCCTTTACTGCACCTGCTCCGGGAGGCACTGTGCAGATAGCGCATCCAGGAGAGAGCTGAGGGGAGGAGTCTTCACTGAACACACCCATGGAGAAGGGCATCGGCAGCTGGCCAAAGGAGCCAAAGGGACGTCTTGGTAGGTGAGGAATAACAGAGCCCTTCATTGGAATTGAACCTTTGTTTTAAATTGTGAAAACAAATGTCAATTTCCATAAGTCACTTTTATGAAATTACTTACATATAATGCATTATAATAACTTTTAATGACTTTGGGGAGGGGGCGAGTCCTGCGGATTGAATTCGGGGCCTAGGTGCTGTCCCTGAGCTTTTTGTCCAAAGCTAGTACCCAGCCACTTGGGCCACAGCTCCACTTCCAGCTTTTTCATAGTCAAGTAGCTAGAATTATAGGATTGAGCCACTGGCCCCTAGCTGTCCTACAAATTTTTAATGGTATTTATCCCACTACAATTTTATAGCATTTTCAACTGTTCAGTATTTTAGGCAATCAGTATTGTTAATGGGTTACTACACTGTGTGAGTATATACTTACTCTTTGGTGTTACAGGGATTTGAACTCAGGACCTCTGACACTTGAGCCACACTCTCAGCCCCTTTTGGCTTTATTTTTTGGATGAGGTCTAACTTTTCCCCCCAGGACTGGCCTTCAACTGTGATCCTCCTACCTATGCTATCCTTCTTAACATGCAGCTTGTTGGCTGAGACAGTCTTGCTACTTCTTACCTCCTGAACTACAACCCTCCTGAGCTCTGCCTTCCCAGTAGCTGGGATTACAAACATATACCACCACACCAGGCCCAAAACCAGTGTATACTGTACAAATAAGTCGTACCTAATAGTGAAGCAATATTTTTTAAAAAACATAATCTTGAGCTGGGGTGAGGCTCAAGTATGCCTGCTAGCAAGCATGAAGTCCTAAGTTAAAATCTAGGACTACAAAAGCAAACAAGCATTCCTAAATCTGTATGCTTGGTTTTTTTAAAACTACAAAGCAGCAATTTAACACATATAAAATAATATTATGCAAACTAGAATCACAGACAGAATTTCAATTCTGGCATCTTTCCTCTCATATGCATATCTTAGACCCAAAATACAATTTTCCATATAATTATACATAAAAGTATATAGTTATATATGCAATTTAGTTGACTATAGTATATACAGGAGTGACACTCCATGGAGTAAATCTTTTCAACCATTAACAGTTTAGCAAAGTGAGTATCAGGAAGATTCAAGAAGATTCTAAGAGAGGGGTAGTGGGAGTGGGGTAGCAAATAAGAAGGGGTACAAGGGACAAATACAGCAGGAACATTCAATTCACTTATGTGGGAAAGGAAGTGAGGAATGCGAAACAAGTCTGGGGGAGAGAACAGACAGGATGGGAGAGAATGATGGAAGGTGTGATACTAATCAAGAAACGCAAGACAGAATGACATGTTAAATTAAAACACACTCGTATAACCTTTTTTTTTTTTTTTTGGCCAGTCCTGGGGCTTGAACTCAGGGCCTGAGCACTGTCCCTGGCTTCCTTTTGCTCAAGGCTAGCACTCTGCCACTTGAGCCACAGCGCCACTTCTGGCCGTTTTCTGTATATGTGGTGCTGGGGAATTGAACCCAGGGCCTCATGTATACAAGGCAAGCTCTCTTGCCACTAGGCCATATCCCCAGCCCTCGTATAACCTTTTGAAGTTCAGAAAAAAATAAAACTACAAAAAAAACCTGAGAAGTTAAAAAAAATTTAAATACTGGCAGTATTCCAAATGGGAAGAATCTGGGGAGAGAGTTGGAGGCGATATGTTCTAATAGCTATGTTGCCCTGGAATGAACAGATGTGTGCAGGACACAAAGAGAAGTTGTGGGGAGTGCAGTTACTAGTTCTGGGATATAGTAAGTATGCTGAGGAAGCTAGACCTGGTAACATGGAGGATTGGATTGAATAACTCTCATATCGTTCACAGACACTGCGTTTACTTAAAGTGCATAAATGCCAGTTTAAGAAACTGCAAGAGATAGAAAAAAGAAAAGAGGCTGTTGTAGTGGAAAGACTAAAAGTCTGTTGCCCACTTAGAAGAGATTTAAACAAGAAAACATAGCTGGACGCTGGGGGCTCATGCCTTTAATCGTAGCTACTTAGGAGGCTGAGATCTGGAGATTATCATTCTGGGCAGACAAATCGAGACTCCATCTCCAATTAACCAGCAAGAAGCTGGAACTGGAAGTATGACTCAAGTGGTGGAGCGCCAGCCATGAATGAAAACGCCAAGGAAGAGCATGAGGCCCTGAGTTCAATCGACAGTGCCAGCATAAAAATAGTAATACACTTGCAGGTATGTAGGGCATTGACACTTAAGGTGACAGAAATGCTTATATCTGAACAAAGACATGATAGGTTGTTGAAAGAGTCCAAAGCCAAACAGAAAATGGGAAGAGGGCTGTTGTGATGGCTCAAGTACCAGCCTGCCGGGATGGAAATGGAGAAGAGGCGGACACGAGGGAGGAAGATGGGCACTTCTGATAGAGGAGGTTAATTCCACCTGAGCAGTTGTTCAGTAAAGGAATCCTGGAAAGGAAGATGTGAAGTCATTTTTTGTCACCAGGATCTAAGACGGCTTGCTGCTAGATAAGAGAAAGACACAGATCTGCTGGGGACAGGGGAGGAAAGACTGGATATTAAACAAGGAAAGATGAATAGTGGGAATAAGTTTAGCTGTATAGATCTTTTAGGAATTTTAGTTACCTAAGTTTCATTGAGCATAATTTAAATATATTACTAAAAACACATTTAGTTTTTTCTCAATTTTTAAGTTTTTTGCCATGATTTAAAAAATTTGCATAGTACTGAACACAAAAAAGTCGATTATCACAGGGGAAACATTTGAGCATAGAAATCTTTATACTCTAAGGGCAATTAGAGCAACATGCCAAAAACTCAGTTTGGAAATACACGTGTGTGTATGCACCACACACATTTACGTGCATACATGTATACACATGGGCATATATGAGATCCATCCTCTTTTGTGGTGTTTACATTTCCTTTCTGGATGATGTTTACATGAAGGGAATAGCAGGTTTTGTGGCAAACCTAAGGCAGACTAACAGTATCAACACTTACTACTGACACACGCAGACTTATGACAAGGTCTGATGGAATGTACACTCTAACCATCTGTGTGCCACCATCAGCAACCTCGACTCTCCACCACTTCCCTACTCCCCACAGCACACAGCGTACACAGAAGCCAGACCTCTGCAGCACACAGCTTACACAGAAGCCAGACCTCTGTAGCACACAGCTTACCCAGAAGCCAGACCTCTGCAGAATGGGCATCAGATGCTATCAAGCCCCTGATGACTTTCCGCCAGGAGCACACGTACGTGGTCCACCACAGGGGAACTGCCCATGCCGTCCTGCACAGCCTCATCTGGTCACTCTCCTCCGCGGCCACACTCCAGCTGAAGGGCCCCACTCTGCCTCTGCCTCCACTTTGCTAACCCCTCTCTCATCCACATGAGGGCATGGAGATTTCATTTCTGCAGGGTGCTCCTTGCTCCTCATGGATATTAGGTGTCCTGGCACACTCTATCCCAACCCTTTCCACCTCCCTGCTTTCTGACCATCTCGACAAGGGCAGACTCTATGTCAGTTTTTCATTGCCTCTCCAACTTACAGCCTGGTGCTTGCACGTGAGGAGGAAGGGCTATATATAACTCAGTGGTGGAGCACTGGCCTTGTGTGGGACCTGTGATTTCCCCAGCACCACAAGGGAGAAAAAAACAGCACTGAAGAAAAATCAGTGATGGTGTGGTTTCCCCTGGGAAGAAAACGTTCTCAAATTTTGCAACGGAACATTTTAAGCTGAGGAATAATTCTAAAAATGTGAATGGCATTGGAACAGAGAATAGTCAAACTACCATCAATCTATAATGATTACTCACCAGCAATGCTTTTCCGCTTCTGAAACGCTGCACAGTATGGAGTAGAAGGGGAGAGGGATGTATCTGCTGAGTTTTCAGAGTCATGATTCGCGGTGCTCCTTATAAATTCCATGGCAGCATGGAGAACTCTAAGCTGCAGGGCAAGAGCTATATCTACAAGTAGAAGAGACTAGAATGTTTTCAAGTGATGAGGCTATAAACCTTCTAATTGAACTTATTTTATATATTATCCAATAGCTAAACTATAATATAAACTCTGAAACCTAATATCTAAACAATAACATATCAGATCTATATTAAAATTTGTTGATCAGCATGAGTTTTTGATGTTGAAAAACAATAAACATGTTTTTGGTGAAGTATGGTGGCTCACGGCCATAATCTTAGCTACTGGGAAGACAGACACAAGAGGGAAAGAAATTCAAGACAGCATGGGTAAACAGCAAGACCTTATCTCAACAAACAAGTGGGCATGATGGTTCAAAGTTGTAATTACAGCTATGTGGGAAGACTGTGGTGTGAGGCCAGCCCAGACAAAAAAGGCACAAGACCCTATCTGGAAAAATAAGGGATAGGGGTGTGGCTCAAAAGGTGGAGTGCTTGCATGGCAGGCTTAAGGTCCTGGGTTTATGGCCAGTATGGCTATACTCAAAAATGTGCTTAACAGCTAATTCAACACACATTTCCAAATGTCACTATAAACACCTAAATGGGGGGGCTGGGAATATGGCCTAGTGGCAAGAGTACTTGCCTTGTAAACATGAAGCCCTGGGTTCGATTCCCCAGCACCACATATACAGAAAACGGCCAGAAGTGGTGCTGTGGCTCAAGTGGCAGAGTGCTAGCCTTGAGCAAAAGAAGCCAGGGACAGTGCTCAGGCCCTGAGTCCAAGGCCCAGGACTGGCAAAAAAAAACAAAAAAAAACAAAACTAAATGGATGAAGTGGCATTGTGGCTTAAGTGGTAGAGTGCTAGCCTTGAGCACAAAGAGGCTCAGGGACTGCATCCAGGCCCTGAGTTCAAGCCTCACAATTAACAAAACAACAACAACAACAACAACAAAAAACCACCCAAAAAACAAAAAAAAAACTTAATGGAAAAATATTAGCTCAGAAATTTACTACACTATACACAATTACTTCAAAGAACAGGATTTTTTGCACATAGGACAAAACTTAACCAGTAGTTCTGTTTTTATGTTACTATCTCCTATTAAAGAAACTAAAGGTGATACTACATCAAATAAAAAGGCAGAAGTTTCTTTCTTCTCCCTTGCTAGCTACCAATTACATCAAGGCATCACTTTTTCTATTTTTACCACTCCAAATCTGATGCTTCCTGTTGCTGTTGTTGAAGTTAATAAATATTATGGCAAAGTTAAGATCAGAACTTTAGTACAAGTTACTGAGAAGAAACATAACACGTTTGTCTACCATACAACTTCCCCCCAAACCCATAAAGGCAAATCTTACCTTGTGTCCTTTTGTTTTTGCTATTTTGAAGATATCCAAGAAGTACAATAAGGTCTTCAATAACTCGGAAATACTGTGAGCCTGAGGAACTGCAAGCGTGAATTGTAACTGCTATAAACAGCTGCTGTATATCACATGCAAGCAATTTGTATTCACTCAAAGGAATGCTAAAGATAACCAAAAACAAAACAAGAAAACAGGGCATTGATAAAAAAAAGTACCAATAATTTAGAACAAAGAGAACTGGCTTATTAATATTTTATAAGCATGCATCTGTTTACTATTTCCTCATGTGCACTCTATGGCAAATAACCCACCCATGTCTACTAGGAAGAGAGAGAAGACACACTCTACCCTGTCACCTGTCAAAAAACACAGATTTATAGAGGATCAGACAAACCAGTGCAGTAGTAGAGATTATCATGAAATACAGGGGAGCACAAAAGCAATGTGCCTAGCCTATCTGCTAGCAAGGGTGACATAGAGAACTGGAGTAAATTAATAATGTCTCTGAATCTCACTTGTATAAATCACATAAATTTTAAAGATTCAAAGACATAATAGCATTTAACAGATACCAATCAGTTTCTAACGCACAATAGTATGAATCTGTTATTTCTGTCCCACACTTATAGCCTTGATAATCTACTTCAGGGTAAGACATTAAGCCCAAATAATTCTCAAGTCGTGTAAGGGTTAAAAGTCTGATGTGGGCCAATTAACAGAATAGCTTATAGCAACTATCAGTAAATACCATATACTTTTATGAAAAACAAGCAAAATACATTTTCAGAACACGCCTATGGTACCTTCCCATTTTCCCATTTCATATGAATGTCAATCAAGATTAAGTGAAGATACAATATTCTGTGCTTCTTTGTATCTCTCATATGCCTTGTATATAAACCCTAAGTAAAATAGGTATCCAACAAAAGCTGAACTGAATTGAGTACAAAGAGTCTTTCTTTGGTATAGAGTATCATGAAAGATATGCTCTTTTCGGTACAAAAATATCAACAGTGTTTGCTGTTGCTGTTTTGTCGGCTATGGGGCTTGAACACAGAGCTTAGGTGCTGTCTCTGAGCTTTTTCTTTCAAGGCTAGCGCTCTACCACTTTAAGTCACAGTGCCACTTCCTTGACAGTTTAATGCTTTAATGCACACTAAGTTATTTCCAGAAATTTGTATTTTATTAGGCTAGTTAAATGGCATATTGTAAACAGGAAGTAGAGGCACTAAATATACAAATCTAAATAAAAATCTAATCTGAGATGCTTTTTAAAGTTGTTAATAAACTGGTAGGTAGCCTTTGTTAATGTAGGGTGTGTGTGTGTGTGTGTGTGTGTGTGTCTGTGTGTGTGTGTGTGTCTGTGTGTGTCTGTACCAGTGCATGTGTGTGTATGTGTGTGTGTATACCAGAGCATGAACTCAGGATCCTGGGGTTCTTGCTCAGCTTTCTTGTTCATAGCTGGCACTCTACCACTTGAGCCACACCTCTAGGCCAGCATTTTACTAGTTAATTAAAGATGAAGTCTTGCAGACTTTTCTCCAGAAAAGGATCAGTCTTCAAACCCTGATCTTCTAGGCCTTAGTTTCCTGAATGGCAAGGATTACAGACATGAGCTGCTGGCACCCAGCTTGTCAATGTACTTTTTTGGGTGTATACTGATAATGGGGCTTGAATTCAGGGCCACTAGCTCTTGCTTGACTTTTTCACTCATATCTGATGCTCAAGTCCAGCCTTTTTTGTTGTTTTTGAACCATGATCCTTAGGTCTCAGTCTCTGAGTAATTAGGATTACAGGTATGAGTCACTGGTGACCAGTTTGTCAGTGTACTTCTGAGTACTGTACTGGGAATTAATGGATGGTATTAGGCAGTGATATAATATTCTCAATTTTTATAAATCAATCATAATTACTATAATATCTATTCATTTAAACTAATTTACAGTAGTAGGGATAAAACATGATAATGGTAGGATAGCACAAAGTGAGACAGATTCAGTCTCAAGTTCCCTGCGAAAACAAGCTATGTGACAGTCAATGATTTATCTATCCTATGTATCTGATTCTCAATCTCCTATTTCTGATGGGATGAGAATTTTATAAGACAATAGTAGAAGCTTGCTAAATATATTTGGGTATATTCTATTTGTCTTCAAGTTCTAAATACTTTTAAAAAGCCAGTCATATAATTGTCCTCTTCTTAAATGACTACTGCCAATGATGAAAAACATGCCCTCTCCAAATGAACACATTTTGTGGGAAATTCTTTGGAAGCATTACCAAAAAAGAATCAGATGCTTTAAAGTAACAGCCTACCATGAAAGTTGTCCCCTCTAAGACTTATCAGATATAATTTTCAATACCAACTTAAAACTTACTTCTTTTCTAATCCATTCAGGGCTGCTACTGTGTTACATAACACGTAGAGTAGCCCATTGTCCAACAACATGTCTGCTACCTTAGAACAAGAATTTAAAACTTGGAGGAGAAGTAAGAGAGCATTATGCAGAAGTACATTGTCATACAGCGAGGTCTCTATAAGCCCCAGGATGGGAATGACAGACCACTTCTGAAACAGTCCCATGGCTTTCACGTCCTCCAGATCAAATCTACAATACACAATACACAGGGAAGGAAAAGCATGTGAAAAACAATTAGTCACAAGATAAGAAAATAAATGATTGAAACTATGGGCCATTTGGGGAATCTGATTTTGAAGCTATAAAAACTAGGTAGCCTTGTTTAGATTATAGGTTCCAATAAGAAGATAAAACTGCTGCCAGAAGTCCAGCCTAAGGTAAAAGCACAAACATGCACAAACATTTTTCAGATCTTCAAATGACTTATTTTGATTCAGAGGTCCCTTGTGTTTGAAGAATGTTTCTTTTACGAAGCAATGTGGTAAGCAGAAAGGAAAATTTTTATTAATTTACACAGTATTGGAAAGATGGTAAAGATTATTATGATTTTACATAATATTTAAAAGACAGTGAGCTGGGTGAAAGAGGTGTGGCTCAAAGGAATAAGTCTTCTGTTCCTGTTCCTACCAAGTACTTGCTTTTGTGTTGGAGCTAGATTATTTAAGAATTTTGGCCTCATTTTCCTTGTCCAGCCAATATATGTGTCCTACTTTTTTCTTAAGGCTTTATGAGAATCAAATGAGATGAGACAAAAGCTACTATGCGAATAAAAGATACTACTGAGATTACTGTAGCAAATAACAATTTCCCAAGGTCTCAACCTGCCTACCATCAAAGAGAAACACAGACTTCTCTCTACTTAATCATAAACAGAAAGAAACTCTTAGTTTGAGTGAAAAAAAAATCTTCTATTTTGTAGCTATTGCTATGTCATCAGCATTACACCAGGGTCACACCTAGCAATCAGATCATTGAGAACGCTCCCAGGTGACTTGAGAGCTCTGAGGAAACTGAGGACTCCTACAGGACTGTAGCAGAGTTCTCATATGGACCACCTGTGTCACTGACAACACCAATAAGCCAACTTTCTTTCCAAGCAGCATTCTCATGTGGGACCGCAGCATCTGAGTTGTCACTTTCTTCCACTTGATACAGTACTTACTTGCTTCTCATTTCTAGCTAGTGAAATGATTTTTTTTCTGATGGCATAAAAAATAATTTTAGAGTGAGTTCACTAAATTCTGCATTTAAGACAAAAGATCCTCAGTCATGGCAGAAGGGAGGATTCACTTACTCTTCATCAAGGCCAATACGTCTACCAAAGAACATTTCAATGAAGCATTCTAACAATTCCTGGGTTCCCCGATGAAGATATAATTGGTTGGCTAGCAAGGAAAAGCCACGATTCTTCAGAAACTTATCCTTTTGTTCCTTAGATGCTCTATTAAAGTATGCATGTAATAGCTAAGGAAAGACAATTTAGATCATGTGTCAAAATTTAATACCATATACACAAATCAGTATACAATAATTGTATTTGTATGTTATCTATAATTTCATTTTTTATTTTTTTTTGGCCAGTCCTGGGGCTTGGACTCAGGGCCTGAGCACTGTCCCTGGCTTCTTTTTGCTCAAGGCTAGCACTCTGCCACTTGAGCCGCAGCGCCACTTCTGGCCATTTTCTGTATATTTGGTGCTGGGGAATCGAACCGAGGGCTTCATGTATAAGAGGCAAGCGCTCTTGCCACTAGGCCATATCCCCAGCCCCCATATATTCTTACTATCTATAACTTCTATGTTATTCACATACTGAAAAAACAAAAAAAAAAAAAACGCCACATAGGAAAATGAACCTTTTCTCTGACAAATGTGGAATGCTAGTGGCGACAATCTTGAGATCTTCACACTTCTAGGATAGGGCAATTTGTTCTCAGTGAAGCCAGGTCACCTAGAAGACCCGCAGTCTTGGCTGAATGTAAATATCAGTGCCTAATTCTGAAGGGGAAAAAAAAGCAGTGTTTAAACTTTCCCTAAAAATCCGGCACTCTAGACTCTTTCAAAAAGAACAGTCATTTCTCCATGGGGCACTGGGGGCTCTCACCCTATCATCCTAGCTACTCAGAAGGATGAAATCAGAAACTGCAGTTCAAAGCCAGCCTGGGCAGGAAAGTCCAGGAAACTCTTATCTCCAATTGGCCACAAAAAAAGCCAGATGTGGCGCTGTGGTTCAAGTGGCAGATTATTAGCCTTGAGCAAAGAAGCTCAAAGATAGCACCCAGACACTAAGCTCAAACCCAAAGACCTGCTCAAGAAAAAAATAGAAAGGTAATTCTAGGACATAAATAGAATGTTTTGATATAGTAAATAAAGAGTAAGGCTAGGTAATTTAGGGAAAGCCTCTCTGAAACAGGGACAACTGAGCTGAGACCTAAAGTATCTAAAAGTTGACAAGACACACTGCAGGAAAGGTTTCCAATGAACCAAATGCTCCTTGTGAATTTTTACAAATTAGACTAAGAATTTGGACATATGGGTTTACTGGCAAATTTAAAACACTGACATGAATCAATAGACGAAAGACTTAAAGTTGGATAATATTCAAAATCTTAGAGTACCTGGATCTTTATCTTTCTGACTAGAACAACACACATGTAGCATTTTCCCTTACCTTAATAACTCCTTGCTGGATAGCTGGTGATGGGTGGTTAACAAGGACTAAGAGTGTGTCTGCTGGAATAAGTTTGTCCATCACATCTGCAAGCATAGCATCAGGCAGGATGAGGAGGACGCCACTCAGGAGTTCGTACAAGCCACAGCATATGAGCACCAAGCAGTCTTCAGTTACACTAAGACAGAGGCCAGGAAAATCTTAGAATCAGGAAAAGTCAAAGACTCAGGAAAAAAAAAATACATGAGGATTTCCTCAAGCACTGATGAGTAGTAAACTTACCATGTAAAACAAATGTTCAGGAGAATTCAATTCCTAACTTAACCATTAATAACAAATTTACCATCACTTTTCGGCATGGATGCTTTTAGGAATAACTATTCTATATCTATAATATTTAAGGCAGTAGCCACTATCACTTGTGCTATTTAGACTATTTAAAGTTGTGTGTGTGTGTGTGTGTGTGTGTGTGTGTGTGTGTGTGTGTGAATCCTGAGGCATTAATTCAGGACCTGGGCACATTAGAGCCACAGTTCTACTTCTGGCTTTAAAAAAAAAAAATTGGTTCATTGGAGGTAAGGGTCTCACAGACTTTCCTTCCCAGACTGGTTTTGAACTGTGATCCTCAGATCTTAGCCTAACTAGCTAGGACTACAAGTGCAAGCCAGCAGCACCCAGCTTCAAGTTAAATTCATAAAAATGCAGTTCCTCAGCCACACTAGCCATAATTCAAGTGCTCAGCAAGCAAGTGGCTATGCCCACCAAACTGGATGATAGCACAGATAGGAGATTTCTACCACCATGGAAAGGCTCGCCGCACGGCATCCCATGAGATGCCTCTGGGAACCGTGATTGATAGAATCATTTGTTTAAACTAAAATTTGAGTTTGCTGGTGTCTCATGCCTGTAATCTCAGCTACTCAGGGAGCTGAAGTGTGTGAATCAGGGATTGAAATCAGCTAGAACAGAAAGTCCGCAAGACCCCACCTCCAAAATTACCAGCATGGCTCAAGAAGTAAAGTGTGAGCTGGGCAAGCAAGCTGAATGTGCAAGAGTCTGCGTTCGAACCTGGTACAGGTAAAAAAAAAAAGTTGTCTAATAATTATACACTGTAAGAGATTTTATTATGGAGAGCTACCTAGCTTCAAATCAATGTAGTGCTTTCTAACACTGAGTGAGAAGCAGCTTTCACGAGCAGTGGCACAGTAGTGGCTTCTCTACAAGTACAAAGATTCTCCAAAGGTTATTTCACCAATGAGAAGATGAGTACCTGGGAGCACTTGCAGCTCGGCTGTAGCTTGGCTCATAGCCAAGAGAAAAGGCAAAGCTGTCCCAGTCATCGGTGTTCCTATCAACGAGACTCGGCCACCGGCTGGCGGCTGCAGAGCCATTCTGTGCGGGGAAAGCTAGGCCGAGGCTTGCAATCATGCTGTGGCTTCGCTGGAACGAGGCCAGGCCCTTGAGGTTGTCAGGTCGGCGTGGGCAGGAATCCTCCCCAGGACCGTCACCATCCCATTGGGGCTCCGCTCCCAAGTCACTGTGGTCTACTCTGGCTGCAGGGTCCCCCTGTGCTCCCGGGGAGACAGCACCGGCAGAGGCTCGGGATGCAAGAACAGCTTCCACCTCACACACGGCTTTTGCAGATTCACAGCTACTGATGAGCGGGTCCTCTCTGTCGGATGTCGGCATGTCTGAACTCCCCAAAGGAGTTGGTTTCTCGGGCTGGGTGGTGGGGTAGGTATCTACAATGGTTTGCAACTTGTCCATACCACAGCCCAAGCTTCTAGTGAGTTTCTGTGGCTGTTCTCGAGGGGACGAGGTAGGAAACGCCGGCAGGCTTCTGGAGCGCGGCATGTGGGCAGCCGGCTGCCGTGGAATAATACTGGAGGCGTTGTTTCCTAGAAAGAATAGAAGGCAAAACACTTATGAATCCACTCGCTGCTTCTAAATCTATCACAGGAGACCACTGTATTCGCAGCCATAGCAACAGCGCCCCCACCTGGCACATATTCTCTTCCTGGCCAGCATTCTTATATTAAAAAATTTAAACCCTGTTTTATTAAAATCTCCCAAAAACATGCCTTGTCCTCCCTCCATAACCTAACCCAAAGGTGATGACATGAGGCAGCGTCGTCAGGGCCGGCGGCTCTGTGGCAGCCAGAGGAGGTGAATGAAGTGTAGCTTAATTTGCAGAGTTCACCGTGACAAAGGGGAGAAAGTCTGTGCTCTGCAACAAGAGATGACTGCATTCAGGTGACAGGTCTGTTAGTCAGGGGTCTCAGTAAGTCACTCCACTGGACCACTGAAGTGGTAGAACTGCAGATGTAAAATGAAGGTTCAGAGTATCTATGCTGTATGCCTGCTGTACAGATGAAGAGGTCCTATCTGTGATATAACTAGTATAGTAGCTGGCAGGGGACAGGTGCTCAATAAAAGGTGGTAATTAGTATTAGGTCAAATGACCCTAGCCATCTATCTCCTCTGTATCTGTAGTCACTTATTTCTGCTCTTCTCTCTTTTTTATAGCTCTCCCATTTATTATGTCTAACATTCCATGCAGGAGGAGAACAGAAAAACTGCTCTCACAACAAGAGCGCAGAACAAAGGTGCCTGCGGATCACAGCAAGCGCGCAGGGCACAGGCGAATGCAGGTCAAGATGTCCTCAGCGAGGAAATCACACTCCTCAGGTTCTGGCCTAGACAAGAGTGTGGGGGACGGGGAAGAGGAACCCCAAGTTTCCACAAGCTCTCCAGCTGCTCCCGTGCTGCTACATTCCTGAAGCACGATGCCGAGTAAATATGCACTCGATGAACTGCTTTCAGAGACGGGGCTTGAAGGCCATCAGCCAGCCCTGTGCACAGCCCAGGGCACTTTTCCAGCTCAAGGGCTAAAACTGATAGAAGGTTCTGTTCACTGCAGAAGGAGACGGGAGGGAGGGAATGGGAGAGTGTGCAGGAACAGATGACACTGTACACAGGAAATGTACTCATTACCTGACTCATGTAAATGTAATCCCTCTGTAATCACCTCTACAAGAATAAAGTAAATTTTAAGAAAAGATTCTGTTCAAATCATATAGAAAAATAAGGCATGACTATGTTAACAAAAATGTCTCAAATGCCTGGGTACCCGTGGCTCACGCCTATAATCCTAGCTACTCAGGAGGCTGAGATCTGAGAATCACAGTTTGAAGCCAGCCCAGGCAATAAAGTCCATGAGACTCTTATCTCCAATAAACTACTCAGAAAAAGACAGAATTGGTGCTGTGGCTCAAGTGGCATAGTCTAGCTTTGAGCACAAAGAGGCTCATGGACAGTGCCCAAACCCTGAGTTCAAGCCCCAGGACTGGCACACACACAAGCGCATGCGCGCACACACACACACACACACACACACACACGTCTACTTGGTCTGCACTACTTCATCATAGTGTAGCTATGGAAGACTAGGCTGGTCTGACAGTAAAAGCCACGCTCCAGATATGAAGGGTCCTGTCAGGAAAGGGTAGGAAATATGGCTAGTTTACAACTAGAAAACCTGCATCTATCTTTATTCTCTGAAAACAGATATAGCAGTATGTTAAGAGAAATTAATAAAATGGAAAAGAGCTGTACACTTAAAGACTTGGTATATACACCATAGAAAATAAATGCATTCTAAATAGAGGGAAAAGATAGGACAGTATTAAAACCCGGTTGCAGCTTTCAGCAGTACAGAAATAACTATCTGTGAGCCAGGACAAGCAAATGCTAAGTTGGGTAAGGAGAGCAGAGGTAAAGAGAACTGAGGACAGCGATGAAACCAGAAAGACAGGAGGCCGGGGAGAGAGGGGTTCAAGTCTGTAATCCCAGCTACCTGGAGGTGGAGATGAGCAGGATGGTGGCTCTAGTTTTAAGTTTAATCTTCCATTTATTTAGTTTGGACACCGGGTTATACTGTATTGTCAAAACATGTACAGGTTAATTATCTGTGACTATTCAGAAGCAAAGCCAGAGTTGTACTTGCATTGCCTGCCATTGCTGTTACCTTCAGATGGGGAAGCAGTAAAACCAGACGGGCTTATCACCAGAAACCCAGGGCTGGCTTGGGACCTTCCTGCACTGCTGGAGTGTCTCAGGTACATGATTGACTGGACCTTCTCCTGAAAGACCTTCCCATCTAAAATTAAAAAAAAATGCTTTTGAGACAGCGAAATCTTTACAGGATAAACAAAAACATAACATTAAGGCAAACCATTACATTTTGACAACAAGATGTCCAAAGAGAAAACAAAATATGGCCGGCTTCAGACTGCATACATAGCGCCCTTGATAGGAGTACTCACACCAAGCAATTTCTTGTCATAGATTCTGCCGGTTCCCTCCATTCCTACGGAGGGTGTGGCCACTGGGCCCCAGACCCCCTCTTCATCCATGACAAGAGTCCCCAGGTTCTACTACTTCCCTTCGGTGTGTGAAATGGCTCCCCACACAGTGACAGAATGCAGCTGCTTGGTCGTGGTTACTGTCAGAGACTCCCAAGTGGCATCCTGGCGGACATCCTGCCACTTGAAAATCTCCCCAGCTCCTGAGTTCTCTCTGTCCAATGTCAAGTCTGCCTTAAAACCCTACCACCTCCTCTTGCCCCCTCAGCATCTTGGGTAAACTCCCAGCTTCTTGTCTACAAGGCTTTCCGTGGCCTGTGCCCAGTCCCTCTCCAGTTTGTTTCTCACATTACGTTTCAGAAACACCAGCCTCTCTGAAGTCTGTCAAGCCCCCTCCTTCACTGCCACAGGCCCTTCCTTTGGGCAGCCATGGCCTCCTGCAGGGAATCTCAGCCCTCGCCCTCCTCTGTGCCACCAGAGAACAAAGCACCGATCTCCACATCACGGTGCTTCCTACACAGCGGGTGCTGCAATGACCTGCTTAGATCTTTCTCCCTCTACTTGGCCAGAAGCCTCTCAATGGAAGGAACCATATTTTACTCAGTTTTGTAACTATCTTGCGTACTTTACCACTAAATGCACTGAACCTAAATGAAGTTATGCTATCTGATTTCATTTGGACTTTCATTGCTGCTTCATCACTTTATCCTTTCATTACATACCCTAAAATGGCTCCTGGGCCAAGAGCTTTGAACTTTAAACTTACTAGCTGTTCCATAGGTTCACTGTTGCTTGCTTCATTACCACATTAGACTCTCCTAGCAACATGGTAAAAACCAAATATTCAATCTTTCTCTGGTACCGGTTCCTTTGTTGTTGGTGTGCTCTCTAAATAATAATGCTAACATTCTTGGGGCTGGGGATATGGCCTAGTGGCAAGAGTGCTTGCCTCGTATACATGAGGCCCTGGGTTCAATTCCCCATCACCACATATAGAGAAAACGGCCAGAAGGGGCGCTGTGGCTCAAGTGACAGAGTGCTAGCCTTGAGCAAAAAGAAGCCAGGGACAGTGCTCAGGCCCTGAGTCCAAGGCCCAGGACTGGCCAAAAATAATAATAAAAATAATGCTAACATTCTATCCTTAGCTGCTAATTCTATCTACCACTCATTAGTGGTCCCATCTATTTTCAGAGCTTCAGTTCACTTCTGATTGGGTAGCCTTCCCCATGTTCTAAAATCAATCCTTGCTGCTATAATGCCTGATACCTGGTTATGCCAGGGCACTAGAATGAAGTATGTATGGATCACAAACGTCAGTATCTTCTTCCCTGGCATCACAGAACCATGCCATTTTAAGCTCACTTCTCCATTTAGTTCTCCTTTCCAGTTCCACTGCTACTATACCCAAATTTTAGTATTTAATGTCTACAAGTAGTCTACTGCCCCCTGGTGTCATTGACTCATATAGTAAATTCATAGGAGAGAATAAGAAAATAAAGACGGTCTCAAATTATACTTATGATGTCATTTCTCAATTGTCTTTTATGGGCCCCATACTTAGGTAAAATTCATTATTTCTTATTTGGCCTATGTTTCTTGTCTTTGCCTGACATGCTAGTTCTCCAAGCTATCTGCTAGACTCTACCTAAATTCTTCAGTGGCCACCCAGATACCATATAGCCTAGTAGCCTGATGAAACACTCGCCTCGGCAAGCTCGTTGCCTTCTGTATCCACTAAGTACTCGCCTCACATTGTTTCAGTCACTTACTTGAGTGGACGAGCACTCTCTCGTTTTGGTTGTTAAGCTCACAGGCACAGATGTGCCTGATTTGCTTTTAAACCTTCTGCCTGGCCCACCCTAGTATGTAATCAGAGCAATTTCAAACACAAGGAGGCCATTGCATTAGTCTCACAACCAATTTAGATCAAGTGGGAAAAAATAAGACAAAAGTGGGGACAACAAGATCCAATAAAAGTAATTATACCTACCTATGTGCAAAGAAAAATAGAAGTTTGTGGGGTTGTGACAAACGTAAGTATTAGTAGGAGGGTGAACTGCTAAAAGGAAATTGAAGATAATTGTCAATAATTCCAAATCCGGAGGAGATCCAAGGACTTCTGCAATAATTTTCACAAATGATCTACAAACCTCTTGGGGCATGGATGTAAGCTGCCCTTCTTTATGTTCCTGAAAAAAACAAAAAATCCAAAATCAAAGGGAATTCTTTAAAAGATAGAATTCTGTTGGTTTGCTACTCTAGGTTGACTCTATTCACCATTAAACTGAGTTGCTCTTTCTCAGCTTGAATAATCTGGCCATTAAAAATTCTCTGAAACTGACAGCATTATCATTCTAGCCGTGTAACTCAGTTAACTGTGACAATGGTACAGTACTTTACTAATGTGCATGAACTCAAAAAATGAAGAGCCTAGGTTTGCATTCTGGCTCCTTTACTTACCAGCTGTGTCATGTTAGGGGTGTCATATAATATTTCCATGGCTCTGTTTCTATAATATGTAACTATTTTATATGGTCGTCTTAATGATTAAATGACACCAACTCTTAGAATAGTGCTTCCTCCACAGTAAGCCTTATAAAAATTGAGCATCATTTACCCAAAATGTGTGGGACTAAAAGTTTCAGATTTCATAGATTTAGAACATTCCACAGACTATTGTATAGCTAAGTATCCGTAAGTCAGAAATTGGGACTGTTTCAAATCTTGAAATTTTTGAGTGCACAAAACTGTATATGGCTCACTAGTTAGTAAAGGTCTCACGACTACTGGCCTGACTATCACTTCCTCTTCTACTATGCCGCTCTGGGACTACGACCACTGCTGCTGCTACGGGGCTAAGGGTGGGATTTTCTGACAGAAAACTAGTTACACAAATATAACGTGCTCTTCCCCACATGGTTCTCTAAGGAGTCTTGACTTCTCATTTCAAGAATGCAGGACTCTCAATCCTCCTGCCTTCAGCCTCCCACCATGCCTGGCTCAATACCATTATATTATATTTTAGTTCTCAAGTTTCTAACTTTATCATTTAAAAACTGACTTCCAAATAAAGGTTATTAAAACACTACGATGTACTTTTCAACCATAGTTGGTTTCAAGCAGTTCCATCACTTACATAAAATCATGACATTCCAACATAAAGAAACCTCTCAGAAATTCAGTAGTTGTTCTTATATGATTTGAGGTAGGAAAAGTAACAGTATTATCAAGAAGCAAGAGTTAGAAGAACAAGAGTAAATAAGATGAAAAAGAGGGGAAAAGCGGGCTGGGAATATGGCCTAGTGGCAAGAGTGCTTGCCTCCTACACATGAAGCTCTCGGTTCGATTCCCCAGCACCACATATATGGGAAATGGCCAGAAGGGGCGCTGTGGCTCAAGTGGCAGAGTGCTAGCCTTGAGCGGGAAGAAGCCAGGGAAGGTGCTCAGGCCCTGAGGCCAAGGCCCAGGACTGGGCCTCCCCTCCTCCCGCCCCCCCCAAAAAAGAGGGGAAAAGCCCCATTAAAAATGCCAGTACAAACTGTTTGATCATAGTA
>NC_063178.1:1984146-2100921 GCF_023159225.1 Perognathus longimembris pacificus
AAACTCCTTTTATGTGTGAAGGTCCAGTCCCCTTGAACTCAGGACCTGGGCATTGTCCTTGAGCTTTTTTTGCTTAAGGCTAGCTCTCTACCACTTGAGCTACAGCTCCACTTTGAGCTTTTTTTTGGTAGTTAATTGGAGGAAAGACTCTCACAGACTTTGCTGCCTCAGCTGGCTTTGAACTGCAATCCTCAGTTCTCAGTCTCCCAAATAGGTACAGGCGTAAGCCAGCAGCACCCGGCTTAAATTCTATTTTGATAGGGAAGTGGAAGGATATTCAGTATTTAAGTTTAAAGTGTGAAAGCATACTTTGAACATACTTGAAAAGTCCTATTGGTAATTCATAAATGTCTTAACAATATTAATCTAACCATTTCCTCCGGCATCCAGTGTGTAACCGTAATCATAACAACATCATATTCAACATGTAGGTGAAAGAAGAGAAACCAAGGATATACATTTTGAAATTATGCAGTGGCATAAAAGGAGACCACAAAATATCTGAGGTATTAAATGAGGGGCTTCCACCTTTAAAACAGGAGTGGAACACCTATGAATCAGGTAACAGATCAGAAGTAAAGTATTAAAAAAAAGAAGAGACAAGAACAACAGCATTTCAAGTAGGATGGGCCAGATGCCAGCAAGAACACTTAAACAACAGATTCAGATACGCCCCCTAACTACAAAATCCAGTCAAAGGGGTTCCATTACGGAAAACCAGCCAGTAATACAGAGAGTGAACACCTGGTGATGATTTAGCAGTTAGACGGGATAAACCAAGACGGCATTCTGAGGACGCAGTGTCAAGACTGCTTCTGGGTGGAAGGAACTGGGACCTGAGCAAGCAGAAACACTGTGCCAGTCAGGCTATTTGTGCCCCTGGTGCAGATCGCAGCAATCCTCGGAATAGTCAATATATAACTACTGACCGCTCACTGTGTCAGGGAAGACGGTGCTCCTATCTTCAAATAACTCAAGAGAATGGATAATTAAATGCCTTTTTTAAAAAATGGTGCTTTAGCAATTTTTAAAAACATCTCTTTAAAAAGGAAAAAAAAGCACTCCAAATTCAAACAAATTACTTTTCCACTGTTGATTCTTGATTACTTTTGTGAATAATAGAAGACTTCTAAAATCTTGACCCATCTGTGGCAGAGGCTCAATATCATCTTTATTGTATGACTTTTCTCTTCAAAGACTAATATAGTTGACTATAGCTTTTTTCTTTAACAATCCCCAGGGAACCCTTTATAAGAAACAAGTAGTAGTCCCTCTTTGGACAAATCTGAAACCAGGATTTTGCTTACCCTGGCAAAGAGAAATACGAATGTACCCACTCCACCGATCTCATGCAATATGCTCTGGAGACTCTGGCACTCAGTAGGCTGGAGGGCCTTCAGCTGAGGAGGTTCTAGTGCGATGCTCTGGACTTCTTTTGAGCTGAAGGGTCTTTGAGAAAGCTGGGCTTTTGCTTGACCTTTGAGTCTAATCACTGGCTCATAGATTGTGTACTGAGCAGGGAAGTAAGTTGTGTACACAACTGAAAGATTTTCCTGAAAGACAAGTATTTTTCTTCAGTAACAACATAAAACTTAAAAAGGCGAGGTACCAGATAGCAAGTGAATATTTGAAAATGAAGACACTGGACTACTTTTGTCTTTCTTTTTAAAAGGTCACATAAGAAGCAAGGCTACTTCCCACTAAGGGGATATAAATGATCGGCTTCATTGAGCTGTGACTAATAAAGGAAAGCACCCATGGCTGAGAAGGGCGTGGCTTTGATCAGTTCAGAATATACATGAAATCATACTTACCACTACTGCTAGTTACAGCTAGGTCTTCTGTCATATTCATTATATACTAGGCACTGTTCTAAATAGCTAGACACACAGGAATTGGCCAGATGCCGGTAGCTCACGCCTGTCATCCTACCTACTCAGGAAGCCTAGGGCTGAGCATCATGGTTCAAAACCAGCCCAGGCAGGAAAGTCTGTGCGACTTATCTCCTATAAACTACCAAAAAAGTCAGAAGTGGGGCTGTGACTCAAGCGGTAGAGCACTAGCCTTGAGAGAAAGGAAAGAAAAAAAAAAAAACCTCAGGGACAGTGTCCAGATCCTGATTTCAGGATGGTACCCCACCCCCCCCAAAAAAAGAAAGAAAGAAAGAAAGAAAAGAAGACGAGGAAGAGGAGGGGAGGAGAGGAAGGGGGCGGGGGGAGGGAGAAACATAGGAATTCTGCCTCAGTTTACTCACATTTTTTGCTTTGAGTTTGCTCAGTGGCTGGCTAGCCGTTTAGAAGTGAGTTGAAACTAGAAACTAGATCTTTATACTATCACAAAACTCCACACTGTTATTAGCACAAGAAAATAAAGTAGACCTTGTTCTCCTATTTAGAAAGCAGTTTCACAGAACTAAAATCAAGAATCACATTGTTATCTCAGTCAATGCCCAAAAAGCCTTTGACAAAATACAACATCCATACCTATTAAAAGCTTTGGAGAGAACAGGAATAGATGGAACATTCCTCAAAACAATAAAAGCCATATACAACAGACCAACTGCTAATATCATATTAAATGGAGAGAAACTTAAATCATTCCCCCTAAACTCAGGAACAAGACAAGGATGCCCATTCTCCCCACTTCTTTTCAACATAGTGCTGGAATCCCTAGCCATAGCAATAAGGCAAGAGGAGGACATCAAAGGGATCCACATCGGCAAGGAAGAAATCAAGTTATCCCTATTCGCAGATGACATGATCTTATATCTGATGGGCCCAAAAAACTCAGTACCCAAACTCCTACACCTAATAAACCAATTTGGCAAAGTAGCAGGATACAAAATCAACCCACAAAAGTCAGCAGCTTTTCTGTACACCAGCAATAGACAAACAGAAAAGGAAATTATGGAAACAATTCCATCTACAGTAGCCAAAAAAAGAATAAAGTACCTAGGGATCAACTTAACCAAGGACGTGACGGACCTATTCAATGAAAACTACAAAAATCTAATAAGGGAAATCAAAGAAGACACAAGGAGATGGAAAGACCTCCCATGCTCATGGGTAGGCAGAATCAATATAGTGAAAATGGCCATATTGCCCAAATTGTTATACAAATTCAATGCAATACCTATCAAAATCCCAGCCACATTCTTCACTGAAATAGAGAAACCAATCCATAAATTCATATGGAACAGCAAAAAACCTAGAATAGCCAAAGCAATTCTAGGCAAAAAAAGCAGTGCAGGAGGTATCACAATACCAGACTTCAAGCTCTACTACAAGGCCATCATAACAAAAACAGCATGGTATTGGTATAAAAACAGATCCGAAGACCAATGGATTAGAACTGAAGACCCAGAAATAAAACCGCACTCTTACAGCCAACTGATATTCGACAAAGGAGCTAAAGACATACAATGGAATAAACATAGCCTCTTCAACTACTGGTGCTGGGAGAACTGGGCAGCCATATGCAGAAAACTCAAAGTAGACCCAAGCCTATCACCATGCACCAAGATCCACTCAAAATGGATCAAGGACCTCAACATCAGACCTGAATCCTTGAAACTACTGAAGGACAGAGTAGGAAAGACGCTAGAACTTATAGGCACAGGAAGGAACTTCCTGAATAGAGTCCCAGGGGCACAACAAATAGGGGAAAGACTCGACAAATGGGACTACTACAAATTAAAAAGTTTCTGCACAGCTAAGGACATAGCCACCAAAATAGAAAGACAGCCAACGATATGGGAAAGGATATTTACCAGCACAGCAACAGACAAAGGCCTGATATCGGTCATCTACAGAGAACTCAAAACACTAAGCCCCTCCAAGCCCAATAAACCTATTAGGAAATGGGCAAAAGAGCTAAAGAGAGACTTCACAAGAGAAGATATAAAAATGGCAAAGAAACACATGAGGAAATGCTCAACATCCCTGCTAGTAAAGGAAATGCAAATAAAAACAACCCTGAGATA
This sequence comes from Perognathus longimembris pacificus, assembly GCF_023159225.1. Classification (NCBI taxonomy): domain Eukaryota; kingdom Metazoa; phylum Chordata; class Mammalia; order Rodentia; family Heteromyidae; genus Perognathus; species Perognathus longimembris. The sequence goes on from NC_063178.1 coordinate 1,988,129, forward strand.
CCACCTCACCCCAGTTAGAATGGCCTATACTCTGAACTCAGGAAACAACAAATGCTGGAGGGGCTGTGGGGAAAGAGGAACCCTTCTCCATTGTTGGTGGGAGTGCAAATTAGTACAACCACTTTGGAGAACAGTATGGAGGTTTCTCAAAAAGCTCAATATAGACCTACCCTATGACCCAGCCATACCACTCCTAGGCATCTATCCTAAACAGCAAAATCCAAGATAATAAAAAGGCATTTGTACTTCCATGTTTATCGCGGCACAATTCACAATAGCCAAAATATGGAAACAACCCAGATGCCCCTCCACAGACGAATGGATCCAAAAATTATGGTACTTATACACAATGGAATACTACATAGCGATTAGGAATGGTGAAATACTGTTATTCGCAGGGAAATGGTCAGAACTTGAACAAATAATGTTGAGTGAGACAAGCCTAGAACACAGAAAACAAAGGGGCATGATCTCCCTGATATATGACTGTTAACAAAGGGAGACAGAGAGACAGTAGAGACCAAGTCTGTGAATACTGTATATGTTCTTGATACATTGTATATTGCATATATGTCAACCTGACCTAGACAAGGGATAGAAAAACAGGTCGTAAGATATCACAAGAAATGTACACACTGCCCTACTATGTAACTGCACCCTCTTTGCACAACACCTTGTAAAAAAATTTATATCCAATTAATTAAAAAAAAAAGAAAGCAGTTTCATCAGCACCTAGTTTGGCTCTCCCTCAAGCATCTCTGAAATACTTTAAAAGATAAATTAGGAGTCTGCTGAGTCTACTCTATAATCCCAGCTACTTAGGAGGTAAAACTAGGAGGGGGGTCCACTGGCTTTGCAGTTGGAGGCTAGCCTGGGCAAAAATTTAGCAAGATCCTACTTTAAAGAACAAGTGAGGCATGGTGGTGCATACCTGTAAGTCCCAGCTATGAGGGACAACGAGGTAGGAAGACCACAATCTGTACTTTCAGGAAAAATGAAATCCTTTCCAGGAAAACAAATCAGAAAGTAAGATAAAATTGTTTCTCGAACAAAGAATTTCTTGTGGTGTGTAAGCTTGGTACCACAGTGTCCCTAAAGCAGAAGCTCTCAAAGCTTGGCTCCTAATCACCCAGGAGTTTATTATAAAGGTAAATTCTTGGGGGGTGAGGGGGCACACCTAAGATCTACCCAGGTAGAGGTCCTGGCCCAGCAGCGTACGTTAAAACAAACCCTCAGGGTGCTGTGGCTGGACATGCACGCTGTCTCAGGAGGGCACCAGAGCAGATGTCGTCTAGCTACCGCAGGGCCTACGTACTAGAGACCGCCCAGCATCCTTAGAAGCCACTCAAAACAGCGGCTACTCCTCACACACCGCTTCCACACATGCCTTAGGGGGGAAAGGAATGTATACTTCAGAAAAGCATTATATGCACCTAATCTCAGGGCTTTCTGTTCTGCAGTTAGTAAGTAGATTACATACTTGGATTTCTTTTCTCTTTTCTTCTTTCCCTATCATGTACTTAGTAGGACAAAATAGTAGAATAATGTAAAATAGTAACAGAGATTTTCATATTAGCAAAATCAGCAATACTGTTTTTTGTTTGATTTTTGGTCAGTCCCAGGGCTAGAATTTAGGGCCTGGGTGCTGTCCCTAAGCTTTTGTGCTCAAGGCTGGTGCTCTACCACTTGAACCACAGCTCCACTTCTACTTTTTGGTGATTAATTGGAAATAAAAGAGTCTCATGGACTTTCCTGCCCAGGCTGGCTTCAAACTGTGATCCTCAGATCTCAGCCTCATGGGTAGCTAGGATTACAGGTCTAGGCCACCAGTACCTGGTAAAACTAGCACTACTTTTAAGGCAAAATTCCTAATTTTCATTGATATTAAATAATAAATTAACTAAAACCTGAAAACACATGTGATTAGCATTAGTACTACAACTGAATATCTGTATTTATTGCCAACCATATACTATTACAACTGAATATTAGTATGTATTTGTAAGTATGGACAGAAAATACAATGAATGATTTCCGAGTACATTAAGCTAAAAGTCTCTTATTTTCACTTATAAACATTTTCCTGAATGATTATAAAATGAATTAAACTTATATAATTACTAGAGAAATATAATTCCAAGGACAAGGGAATATAAATTTAAAATACAAGACAAATTTTTTCAAGGGATCCAAGTGTTCCAAAATTTTTCAGGAAAAAAAGATCCATGAAATGAAAATGTTAAGAAACGAAATGGAAAACTTTACAAATCTAGTCCATTGATTACACATTTCAATACACATATAAGCTTACTAGAAAGTCACATAACTGCCAAACAATTCTATTACTAGAACTTCCTCTCAATGGCTACCTAATAACACTCTACTTGCTGCTTATAAATATATATATAATAATGTAAAAAAAACTTATAGACTCAAGACTTACAATTAAGAGGCCAAGGTCCACATGTTTCTTGGTCATAAACAGCTCTCTGACTTGCTCACAGTGCAGTATCTCTTTATTAATGTACCTGGAGTAGTCTATGGCGGGCTTGCCATACTTACATGGCATTACCGACGTATGGTTGGGTCCACAAGCATAAAGATAAAAGGCTTCTTGTGAACCAATCTTAGCTCCTAAACAGCAAAAATAAATAAATAAAATAAAGCCAGTTATTCAAAGCACTACAAGTAGAATTTCCCATAAAAAGAAAGCCAATGAAGGGGCTTTGCAAGATTCTTTCAGATCTTCACTATCCTGATAAAACTGCTAGAGCCTCAATTTTCAACTATTCTAAGTTTCCTGGTTTCGATACTGAATTTTCTAGGGTTGTAAAACATCGATTTAACATGGGGGGAATATAGTCCTACATTATATATCAACTGTAAGACACAGATGGGTTAGAAAATATTAAAGTATTTCTTTCAAGGGAAAAAAAAAACATACCATTGAAGAGAAGCAAATTTCCCAGGTCCCATTTTCCAGCCAACTGCAAAAATTCTTCTTGAGCTGACAAACAATGACCAATCATGCAGAATGTTTTGTTGCTATCAGATGATAAGCTTGTTTTTCTTGGAAGCATAAAATCCAAAATGACATCCGATTTCCTAAATAAAAACCAAGTTAAGTCAATGACTTCAGGGAGTACTGGCACTAAGCATCTTCAAGGAATGATTGTACAATGAACGACTTTTCTGTTTGGTACTGGATGGCTGTCATGGAGGCCTGGGAGGCTGAACATGGGAGCCTCTCTTGGTCAGAGAGGTTAGTGGTCCACAAGCCACAGGGCATGAGGCAGAAGAGGTGGCTAGAGACCCTGCCTGCAACCGGCCACGGGAGGGAGGACCAGACATCTGCTGCAAGCTGTCTCTGCCTTGTGTACTTTCCTAGGCAACCTCCCCTTAATTTTACCAAGGAGCTTCCCACTTTGGCAAACAAATCCTAACATGTCATGATCTCTAGGAGGCCTTCAAAAGCCAATCAGAACCTTCAAGCTGTACTCAGTCCAGCCACTGAAAGGCAAGTGCTTTCTGCATTTTGTCTTTTCAGTACTAAAGACGGCGGAGATTTTGCTAAGCTAATTAGGAATGCAAGACAGTGCCAGGAACGGTAAAGTAAGGCTTTCTCGCGGGTTTCACCTCTGTCTTAAGTGAAGGTAATGAGGGCGCCTATCGAGGGAAGGCCTGAAGTCTGCACAAAGACCTTAACTAAGCCAACTTGGCTAAACTCCGTTTGAGAAAGTTAAAAGTTTAAGGCTATTTCACATTTACGAGATAAATTCAGCTATCTTAATAGGATTTCTTTTCCAGTACCGGGGTTTGAACTTACAGAGTCGCACTTTTACCCAGCTTGTACGCTCTACCATTTAAGCCATGCTTCAAGCCTGACGTTTAGCTGGTTGTTTTTGGATATGAAGTCTCATGACCCTTCTGTACAGAATGAACTCGATTCATGATGCTCCAGACCTCAGCCTTCTGAGTAGCTAGGATTGCATGTATAAGCCAAGGGCACCTCACTAGGAACTTTTTATCTATTTGTTTTTAAGTAGTTGTACAAAGGAGTTGTTATTCAACAAAGCAATTTATGAATATAATGCATCTTGATCAATGTCACACCTTTCAACATTCTTACTCATCCCTTTCAACCCATCCCCCACTCACTTTTCTTAATCTTGTAGAATACACTTTGAATTTTTTTTTTTTTACTGCATTCTCTCCCTCACCTCCTGGAACTTTTTAAATAAAGGAAAAAACAGAGATAATCTGCCATCTAGCGGCATTACTACATAATATAATTTTTTTTTCTTTTTTAAAGAATGAAGGAAAAAGAATAATTTAACAAATATGAAGTATTTACTGCTTCAATGCCTGGCACATAGTGGTCCCAGAAAAATATGTGAATGAAAATATCTTCATTAACAAAGGCTATAGCACTCTAGGTACACAATAAAAACGGTCCATTTAGGACTGGGAATATGGCCTAGTGGCAAGAGTGCTTGATTCATATACATGAAGCCCTGGGTTCGATTCCCCAGCACCACATATACAGAAAATGTCCAGAAGTGGCGCTGTGGCTCAAGTGGCAGAGTGCTAGCCTTGAGCAAAGAGAAGCCAGGGACAGTGCTCAGGCCCTGAGTCCAAGGCCCAGGACTGGAAAAAAAATTATGTGGTTACAGAAATGTGGTTTTCAGCTGTGATGTTAAATTGCAAATCAGTGGAAATGGAGTAGACCTTCCAAAAGTATGGGACATAATTGCCCTCCTTGTTCTAGGAAACAGAATTTTTCTATCCCTGCCCCCCCCGAAAAAAATTCATGTTGAGATATATGGTTTTTGTTTTATTCATTTGAGATCATACTAAATACTTTATACAATATTTTCACATGCACAAATCTACCCATTAGTGCTTTTCAGAAGGGGATAAAGGGTAGGGGAAGTGCAAAATAAAGATTATTGGCTGTTTCATTAAAAAAAAAAAAAAAAAACAAAACAAAAAAAACGGTCCATTTACCTAGGGGCTCATGCTTATAATCCTAGCTACGCAGGAGGCTGAGATCTGAGTATTGCGGTTCAAAGCCAGCCTGGATAAGACAGTCTGTGAGACTCTTATCTACAATAAACTACTTAGAAAAAGCCAGAAGTTGTGCTGTGGCTCAGATGGTAGAGTACTACTAGGCTTGAGCACAAAAAAGACTCAGGGACAGCACCCAGGCCCTGAATTCAAGCCCTGGGACGAGGGAGGAAAAAAAGGCCAATTTAATCAAATTTAGACATGTCAACTTGGCATTCAATATCACCTGTTAATAAGTATTTTCATCTTACCTATTCAGTTTTATTTCTCATTATTCAACTTATACTTTCTAGCCAACTTGATCCTCTCCTATGATCAACTAGTTTTGAGTTCTATATCCTCCTCCATGCTATTTTATTCAATAAATAGTTCTCAACTCTTACAAACCAAAGACACCTGATAGTTCATTCAGTGTTTGGATAGTCTACAGTTCTCCTGTGAGGTAAAACTCATGTAACACTTCACCTGAATCTATCACTTGGTACATATCTAGGACTCGACCTAATCTGCCACCTGACATACTTAAGTCACTCCAATTTCTTTTGGAAATCTAATTTAACTTAGATATTCACTTTATTTAAATAACTCCCTATGGATTCACTTTTATAATAAACGCACTTGTATCATCATTTGAGAAACAAAATTAGAGATTCCAAAATTCTTGATTAATATGTAATATACATATTACAATATACATACACACATACACATATTAAAATCTACAATGTCTAGGTGTCTGCATACCCACCAAAGCCAATCATCCATCAGTATCCACAGGAGACTGGCTCCAGGACTCTGCACCAACACCAGTATCCAAGGATGTTCAAGTCTCTTATATGAAACGGCCTATTTACATATGATCTACATTTATCGCTGTGTTCCTTAAACCTCAACTAGATTACTAATTCCTAATACAATGAAAAAATTTTGTAAACAGCTGTTATACTGTCTTTTTTGGGAAAATGTCTGCCTAAGTTCATAACAGACACAACTTTTTCTGAAGTATTTTTAATTCAGGTTGTTGAATCCACAAATACAGACAAATCCATGGATGTGGTAGGCTGACTATAGTAATTTTCAGCAGTTACTTCTATGGAAGATTTATTTTGTACAAAAATAATAAAAAGAAAAAAATTGTGATCTAAGTTTCTATGTTAAGATGTAGTAATTTTTGCATGGTTTTCTGTAAACAGTTTCAGAAGCAATAAAAGGCTGAACTTAAAACTGTAACTGAGATCAGAAAGTGTTTTCTAAAACTGCTTCCTACCTCTGCCCAGAGATCCAGATGGAGACTTTCCCATGAATGTTCTTCTTCCCTTGTGGCTGCTGTAGGTAGGTGAGAACTAAATGTTGCCATTTGCTTGAAAGGAAAATATTTTCCTGTGATTCAGCTTGTGCAAGTAAAACAGCTTTTGTATCATCGTTTGAGTCCATGCACATGCTAGAGAAAAAGAGAACGAAAACATGAAAATTCTCACCTCAGAATTGAACACACAGTAATCGAAGCGAAGCTATAACTCCAAACATGTAAGTGACATTTAAAACCAGTTCTCTTTTAAAGTAAGCTAAATGAAAAGGCAAACAAGATTTGTTCTACAATCTGACAGATGAAGCACACTGCCTGCTGTTCATAATTTAGAAACCAGTTGTAAATAAATTTATTATTTCTATTTATAGTCATTGCCATTTTAGAAACTGCAATATAATATTTGGTTCATAAATAAATAAATACATGTTATAATAAATGTCTCAGTGCCAGAATATATTAGATATCTAGTCTACTTTGGAGATTACTGATAGCATATATTTAAAAAAGCAGCTGATGACATTTATAACATTTACAAACATATTCTTAAATAGCACATTTGGTTTATAGAGATCTATACAAATAGGATCAGTGTTCATATTAAACACAAATGTTAGGATAATAACATAATGTAGGATTTATAGATTTTGGAGTAAAACAGTGTTCTATTACCAAGGTGATATTAGTAACTGTTAGAATATGTCTTCTTTTTTCAAATGAGTTATCTTTTTTGTGATGATCTTTAGTAGCAGATTTCACATTTTAATATCGCCTACATAAATTATTTGAATACAAGATCTATTTGTTAGAAGTTGAAACCATCAATACCGAAAGGTAAAAGTGCCCCTGTGGGGACTGGCCCACACTTGGATCATCAACGCTTTGGAACCCAGTGAAATCAGATGAACACAGCCTTCTTCTATTAGTCTTTCACCAGGGTCTACAGACTCGGCACCTTCTGTTCTGTCGCTCTCTAGGAGAAAAAAATATTAATTAAAATGGTTAACAAAATATCTCACAAAAACTCACAGAGCTGGATGCCAGTGCTTCACCCTTGTGATCTTAGCTACTCAGGAGACTGAAATCTAGGGATTTCAATTTGATACCAGCCCAGGCAGGAAAGTCTTGGAGACTCTTATCTTCCATTAACCACACACTCACACACACACACCCCACTTTTTATGTGCATGCATATGTGCGTACGTGTGTACACGTTTCTGCAGATGGACTTTCAGACCTCACATATGCTAGACAAGCATTCTAGCACTGAATTCGAGCCACAGTTCCTAGTCCCTACATTGCTCTCACTGAACAGTCTGGTCACAGGAGAACAAGATGAAGTGTTAAGGCAGCACAACAACAGTTCCTCAGTTAGAGAGAATAGAAACGTACTTCGCTCTAACTCCAGAGAATAGCTGAGATAGGTAAGTGTTCAGTGACAAGTACTAGAACAGGGCCATTGCTATAAAGCACAGAAGGAGAATTTGAGATTTTAAAAAAAGAGGATAGAATAGGGCATGTCTAACAGGGGAGCAGGGAAACACATCAGTCAGCAGAGGTGCTTACTACAGAGTTTTCTTCCTTTCCCTAACATCAGGAGCCTTCCTAATCCAGTAATAGGACCAGAAACTAGGCAAGAATGTGTCTGACTATGCCAACAGTAGTTACATATACACACAACAAAAGTATAAGAGGAAATGGATATTTTAAGGCTATCTGAAAACCTAGGTTTTGGTAATTCAGAACCTGTCACCATTAAGTAAAGCCTTTAAGGTAGAGAGCGTGTAAGACCCAGTTACAACACTGCCATGTAGCCTTTAGGTTCAACCCAAACTGCAATCTGAAAACCTTAGTGTACAAGTCAGATGATCCATCGTACCTGTTCCATCTAAACTACCGTCCTGTAGAACCAACCACTTGTTCTTTTTCTTCCTTCTCTTTCCTCTTTCTGCAGTACTCTCAGATTCATGGACAGACTCCACATTGAACCACAGAGAAACACTGAAACCTTCTGACAGGTGTGGCCAGCAGTTCTGCCCCAGCAGCGGCAAGTGGATTGGGGCTACGTGCCAAGAGGAAAGGAGACGGTGGGGGAAACCCTCTCTGCCGGCTTCTTTCCTGCCCTGGGAAATCCGTGCTCTTCTCAATAAGCCCATGGCTTTGTTGTTCAGAATCCCAAGACACTTTTGTGACGAGACACCATTGCTTACACTTGGAGTGTGCAGCAAAGGGAAGGTCAGGTACTGTGAGGGGCTCATGGCAACGTCACTCTCAACAACTCTCAACACACCCAGAAGAAGAATTTCCTAGAGAAAGACAAATGAAATTCTATAGTCAAGTAACCAAGAACCTAATTTTGAAATTAAAGCTCTCAGTAAAAATATAAACATACCCACACAAAGCAACATTCTGTTGGTTAACATCTTTACAATTTTCTTTTTTGTTTAGTTAAAATAGGAAGCAGACACATTATTCTTTTTTTATTTCAATAAATATTATTTGATATGATAAGCAACACGAAGGCCTTGGTGCCTTTGCGTTCCTCTCTGAAGAACATCCTCCTTTGGTGTCACTGTGTCTGCATGCCTAGAGTCCTGTATAATTTATCATGTCCCTGTGTATTTTAGATGTAGCTTCCACATATGAGAGAAACACACACCCTGCAGATACATCATTATTAACCTGTGGATCTCATAGTTTAAATTTGGATGACTTTGTGATACATATCTAATATTTACGGGTTAGCTTTAAGAAGTATGAATGAGATAATTACATGGGAAATCATTTCGACAAAACAAAAATTATTTTTGAGTGAGAGATATAACCAGAGGCCTTACAAACTCTTGAGCTTTCTGCATGATGTTACACCATGACTGACTTCGTAAGATCAAGAGCTCAATTGCTGTCTAACTGATTTCACAAGCTTGTTCCCGTCAAGTAAGTGGAATTACTGTAGAACCATAGCCACTATCAAAAGAAAGAATTTAGCGATTTCTAAACAATAAAGAGTGCACCTCATTAAGGTATTAATGAAAAATGCAAAATTAAAGGCATATTTACTGTACACGGAGATTTCTCCAGAAATATTCTCAAAAGAAGGGTTAGATCCTCTGAACATGTTCTTGAGCTCATTAAAGATACTAGCAGATCCACCAACACTCGCTGGCATCCTAAATTTTAAGTACAGGAGAAAATTTAAAGCCATTATATACTTAATTAAAGGAAATTAATAAAAGAAAACTGACCATTTCATTGAAGGCAATCAAATACTGTCACATCTTCAATGTATTATAAATAATTTAGGAGTACAAAATTTGCTGAATAGCAACATAATTAAATACAATCCAACCAATCAACTGAGAGAAGCAATTTTCTTAAAAATTGGCTAAGCCAGGCTGGGAATATGGCCTAGTGGCAACAGAACTTGCCTTGTATACATGAAGCCCTCGGTTCGATTCCTCAGCACCACATATACAGAAAATGGCCAGAAGTGGCGCTGTGGCTCAAGTGACAGAGTGCTAGCCTTGAGCAAAAGGAAGCCAGGGACAGTGCTCAGGCCCTGAGTCCAAGGCCCAGGACTGGCAAAAAAAAAAAAAAAATTGGCTAAGCCAAGTGCCAGTGGCTCACACCTGTAGTTCTAGCCACTCAGGAGACTGAGGTATGAGATCATGATTTGAAAACAGCCTAGACAGGAAAGTCTATGGGACTCTTATGTCCAATTAACCAGCAAAAAAGTCAGAAGTGAAGCTCAAATGGTAGAATTCTAGCATTGAGTGAAAAAGCTCAGGAACAATGCCCAAGCCCTGAGTTCAAGCCCCAGGAAGGGTACAAAATATAAAAAACAAAAAGATTGGCTAAACTAAGTAAAGCATTCATTAAAGAAGCATAAATCAATACAGTATTTGTTAGATAAACTGATCCCCCCATAAAAATAATATAGTACCTTCTCATCCTGAAATGCTTAAACTGTAACTGTCACTTACTACATGGAAAAATAAATATCAGAAATAACATAGAAAATACTAAAGATCGTGTTAAGTATTTAAATACTATGTTATTTAATTTAAACATTTTCTTTATTTTAGTAAGGGGTTTAGCATAAAATACAAATAATGGTTCATAAATTCTTGGTACTGGGGCTGGGGATATGGCCCAGTGGCAAGAGTGCTCACCTCGCATACATGAAGCCCTGGGTTCGATTCCCCAACACCACATATGTAGAAAACGGCCAGAAGGGGCACTGTGGCTCAAGTGGCAGAATGCTAGCCTTGAACAAAAAGAAGCCAGGGACAGTGCTCAGGCCCTGAGTCCAAGCCCCAGGACTGGCAAAAAAAAAAAAAAAAAAATTCTTGGTACTAGGGGATAGAGCACTTGCCCAGCAAGCATGAGACTCTAGATTCCATTGCTACCACTGCAAAAATTAAAAAATATTTCCTTACAGGAAAATAGTACTAGTATTTGTAGAGTACAATCTAGTGTTCCAAGTATATTTTTATATGCATTATCTCAGTTGATTCTCATCATGAACATGCATGGGTAATAAGATATATAAACATCATAAACCCCCTTAAAACCACAAAGGAATATTCCTGCCAACAATGTATAATCTTAATTTAAATACCACACAAACAAAAATGAACATTTCATGTATATTGATCTTCATTCTCCAGCTAAATTTTAGGTTTATTGGGGTTAGAAATCAGAAGACATGAATTTCTCAAGTATCTGAGAGAACAGACAAAAGACAGTATCAGGTGCAATGCTACTGAACAAGTGACATAAGCCCCTGTGGTCCACAGGTTCCTTTCTACTCAACAGACACCCTGCCTACTTTATTTTTATTTTCATTTTTTTCTGCCAGTCCTGAGGCTTGAACTGAAGGGCTGAGCACTGACTGTGTCCCTGGCTTCTTTTTGCTCAAGGCTAGCACTCTACCTCTTGAGCCACAGCGCCACTTCTGGCATTTTCTGTTTATGCGGTGCTGATGAATTGAACCCAGGGCTTCATGCACGCAAGGTGAGCACTCTACCGCTAGGCCACATTCCCAAGCCCCCTGCCTAACTTTATTGAGTGAGTGTGAGCAATAAATGTATGTAACAAAGAAACAGATGGTGCATATAAAATATTTTGGAAATCACAGAGCACTAGTGTCAGTATAGCTGTGATATCAACTATATGGAGAGTAATAATATCACATCAAAGCTATTTGTTTATAATCAACAGTTTCAGCTCACCTTGAAAATCAGAATCAGCTTGTGTTAAAATACTCAAGAATCCTCCTAAAAGGCTTTTCACAGTTCCCTGAAGATTTAAAAAATGAAACATAAGAAGTTAAATTATTTTATCTTGTGGATGCATGATTACAACATCATAATGACTTTTTTCCTAGAAAACCTACTTGCAGGATTATGTATTTCTTTTTCATTGAATATTCTGATTTTGTAATTTTTGAATTCTGGCTTTTTGAAACAGTGACCATACATTATAAATGTATTTTTTAAAACATTACTCATTTTCAGAAATGATGGAGACTTTATTACTGGTTAGCTGACAATAATACTAAGTTTTACACTACGCTAGAGAAACATGGAATTGGACGCTTTGGAACATCACTTGAAGGGCGAAGCACAGTTAAAGTATCATAGAGGTGAACAATCATCTCTAGCTTCCAGAGAGGCCAGGCTGTGAGGACATGGGCAATTGGGTAGGAGTGAGATAAGCAGCCATGAAATTGATTACATCTTTTACCTGCTGCATGAGCAGAAAAACATTCTTTTCCTTCTGCCTGATAATTGTCAGGAAACTCTCAAATACATGAGTAAGCACATCTAGCTTGGCTTTGCTAGCAGACAGTAAATTTAATTCCAGCATACAAATCTCAGGGTAGACTATTTCCCCTTGAGTGAGGTTTTCAAGTAAGTCATTGAGACCTACGGAGGCACAGAAACCTTCTGCTTCAGGCTTTACTTCTAACCCTGAAAAGAACAAAGAAAAATTATTTTTATTCCTTAAACACTGAATAAATATTTCAAAGTTAATTCACCATTTCATAGATACAGTAATAAAAGTATAAGATGGTAACAAAACCTTTTCCTACAATATTACTTTAATTAAGGTGTATATCCTGAACAATCAAGTCTTATAGATGGTCTGAACTTTAACAAATCACCTTAAAAGAAATTCTGCTCTTCAATAAAACTATAAATATTACTGACAGCAACTGTTATAGACATGTTACAGATCGAATACATCCTTTGACACAACTGGGAAAACAAACACTATTCCACACTTCATGAACTCAAAATACCTAAACCCCAGGATAATTTAATTTGCTTGTCTATCACCTGTGTGAAAATAGGAGGCTTGGCTACCGGCTGGTTGAATTCTACACTGTCTCTTTTATAATTGAGAAACAGACACTGTTCTAATGAATAGTACATTTAGGAAATTTTAACTGATATTCAGAAAGACTGTTGCACTCTTTTAGATTCATATAGTGGAAAAATGTATGAGTATCTACTCAAAGTAGAATTCTTTAGGTCAAGCTTTAGTGAGCAAACATAAAAAGGAAGAAATCTACCATTGTAAAATCTTACCTATTGTGATAAAACTACCATTAAACACATCGATCACAAATTCTTTACACATTTAACTAAAGCATCCATGACTATTCCTTCACTTCACTATTATTCAAAGAGAAAATAACTCTCAGGAAGCTGAACTACTTTAAGCCCAGTGAAGAGGAGGAGCACTGGGAAGTGTAGTTCCGTTCTGAGGACAAGCTGGGCTGCAGCCTGTCATGGAAGGACACCTGCATTCCCTCTCCTTGTGCTTTAAAATGAATGGCTGGGGTCTGGGGCAAGCTCTTATTTTTTCCTGAGAGGTTCCTTTGCCTCTTCAGAGAGGGCTTCCCCAACCTTCCAGTCACTGCTGTCACCTGGTTTTCTATTTCGTGTGTCGTGTGCTTTTGTCCATTATTTTCTTTCTTTCCTGCTAAGGTGTGTGTAACAGCAGGGAATCTGTCCTTCAGCTAATGTTCATAACAAAACAGATTTCACTGTTTCAAACTGAATGTACAAATTTCAGATTGGTTGTGAGATCAAATACAATGGCAATGCAGTGCATTTTTTTTAAGATGTAAAGCAATACAAGCTCTAAAGTGGTATCGTTACAAGTCATTTTGTTCATTCACAATCTAACTTGCAGATGTAATCACAAGAGCATCTGCGAGTACCATCGTCCCCAGGTTCACCGTCCTCAGGGTTGCTCTCACTGTCTGCTTCATAACCTCCTTCTTCACCCAGAAGTTTGGAACTACAACACTGAGAATCCTCGGCTTCTTCTGAAAAATCTCCAGGCTGGGATGACAATTCTTCCCCAGGTGGACGACTCTACGGACCAGAATTCAAAGGAAACACTTGTAACAGCCACTCATTTTTTATAATATAATATCACTCAAAAGTCATTTTATGGGCTGGGGATATGGCCTAGTGGCAAGAGAGCTTGCCTCCCATACATGAAGCCCTAGGTTCGATTCCCCAGCACCACGTATACAGAAAATGGCCAGAAGGGGCGCTGTGACTCAAGTGGCAGAGTACTAGCCTTGAGCAAAAAGAAGCCAGGGACAATGCTCAGGCCCTGAGTCCAAGGCCCAGGACTGGCAAAAAAAAAAAAAAAGTCATTTTATGAAGTGTCAATATTTCAACAAAATCCACTCTCCAAAAAGAAATGTACCTTTTACCTGATTTATGTAACTGTAACCCCTCTATACATCACCTTTATAATAAAAATTTACAATTATACAAAAAAAAAACCAGTAACCACCGTAAAACTATGCTATTCATACAGCAAAATTTCCCAGACCCTCTCAGACAGTATCACAACCAAAAGGCATTTTAGATTAGATATGGAAGCTCAGATCTGAAATCCTGGATTCTCAAGAGACTAAGATCAGGAGGATAGCACTTTGAGGTTATTCCCTGTAAAAAGTTTGTGACACTTCATCTTAACTAATGAAAGGCCGGGCAGGGTTGTACTTGCCTATCAGACCAACTACAAAGGAAAGCACAAGTAGGAGGCTTGAAGTCCAGGCTAGCCTAGGCAAAAAGTGAATCTACTGGAAAAATAATGAAAGCAGAAAGGGCTGGGGGCATGGCTCAAGTGGTAGAGCACAAGCCCTGACCATAAAAAGGGAGTTTTACCAGATATAATCATAGGTCATTTGTTTCACTGAAAAATATATGAAAGAGGGCTGGGGATATAGCCTAGTGGCAAGAGTGCCTGCCTCGGATACACGAGGCCCTAGGTTCGATTCCCCAGCACCACATATACAGAAAACGGCCAGAAGGGGCGCTGTGGCTCAAGTGGCAGAGTGCTAGCCTTGAGCGGGAAGAAGCCAGGGACAGTGCTCAGGCCCTGAGTCCAAGGCCCAGGACTGGCCAAAAAAAAAAATATATATATATATATATATATATATATATATATGAATATATATATATATATATATATATGAAAGAAATTGATTCTTGAAAGAAATGACAATACGTAATGTACCAGGCACTGGTGGCTCACACCTATAATCCTAGCTACACCGGAAGCTAAGATCTGAGACTCATGGTTGGAAGCCACTCCAGGCAGGAAAGTCCTTGAGACTTTTATCTCCAATAAAGTAATCAGAAAAGGCCAAGAGTGGCACTGTGGCTCAAGTGGTAGAGCACTACCCTTGAACAAAAAAAGCTCAGGGACAGCACCCAGATCCTGAATTCAAGCCCTAGGACCAGCATAAAAAAAGTTATGGCAAACAGTAACATATTATGGCAAAAGATTATAAAATATAATATATATATATATATATATATATATAGCTGGACCAAAGCATTCAAAGAGGAGTTTATGAAGATACAGGCTTTCCCTTATTAACCAAAGGTAAAGGAAACATAAGGAAAGGGAAATAAACTAAACATACATTACAAAGTTTCAAGAAAAAATTAAAATAATTACTTTAGAAAAAAATTATTTATTTATTTATTCATTCATTCATTTATTTATTTTTGCCAGTCCTGGGCCTTGAACTCAGGGCCTGAGCACTGTCCCTGGCTTCTTTTTGCTCAAGGCTAGCACTCTGACACTTGAGCCACAGCGCCACTTCTGGCCATTTGGAATCGAACCCAGGGCCTTATGTATACAAGGCAAGCACTCTTGCCACTAGGCCATATCCCCAGCCCTTAGAAAAAATGTTAATATAAACAACTAGAAAATTATGACTGCTATTTTCTTTGTGACAGCCAGTCATTTTTATGTTGAGTGAGTAGAATGTTCTGGAAATGTTAGCTACGTCAATGAAGCTATCACTGTACTAGTAGTCACCATCCTCAAATCATCATTTGATATATTATCAAATGTATCAAGTTACCATGTATGAGTTACCAAATCAAAGAATACCTGTTTTACTGGGAGTGATTCTCAGTAAAATCAAGATTCGATTTTCAAAAGCATGTCATACTGATGTTTGTTATCTGGCTGGCCACTGGTGAAACACGCTCTTCTTCCACTGGAGAATCATGACCCATAACCTCACTTGATGAACTCTTCCATTACTGGGTTCTAGCCACGTCCCTGCCCCTGCTGGACATCCATGGATTCATACCTTCTCAGTCATAGGGTCGTTATGGTCCAAGTCTGCTGAGTGGCTCCCCAGGGCTACGCGAAGCAGGGCATCAAATAGAGGCTTTGCTAACTCTGTTTCAGTCACCTTCGACTGGAAAAGATGGTCCCTCATCTCACATAATATACTTTCCACAGACATGTTCTAAGGTAAAAATAAGAGAATAAGAATATTAATAACATTTTCCCACAAGATGGTAAACTATAAATTTTGAACTCATAGTCAAATATTGTATTAAATGACCGTTATTTATCAAGTATATTATTCATTTAGTTTTAAAATTCAAGATACTGTAAAATAAGTGAATCACAAAAAGGCTATTCTTTAAAACTTCAGAGTTTTACTTAACCCTCTCTAGAGTTAGCAAATTCCTTTCTCTT
Source organism: Perognathus longimembris pacificus (assembly GCF_023159225.1). Lineage (NCBI taxonomy): Eukaryota > Metazoa > Chordata > Mammalia > Rodentia > Heteromyidae > Perognathus > Perognathus longimembris. Next base: position 2,004,546 of record NC_063178.1, read on the forward strand.
AGACTTCACTAAGATTCTAAGCAGTTGTGTTCTATTTCTCTTTTCTTCTGACACTGAAGGAAGCCCTTGCTGCTTGCCTCTAGCTCCACAAAGGCAAGACATATGTAACAATGGATAAGAAACTGGCTTCTCCTTTGAGGAATTTTCAGTCCAACACAGGAAACAAGTAGGTACAGAGAAGATACGGCGATGATTATACTAGAGCTATAACACAAGCCAAGAAATCAGGACAGGACACCCACCAGTACCTCCCCCAAGTTACTCCTTTGACACTCTATAAACTGTTTCACAGGAGTTTTGCACTGTAATCTCAACTGTAAAATTCTCTAGGGTAAAAACTGGTTCACGTATGCCTTCGCATCCTCCATAGTATCCACGCTTCACAGAATATAAAAGCTTTGGCAAATTGAAAGGATGGTCATCAGTGCACATATGTGCACACGTAAGTTTATATACATGCATACACATGTATGTATTTAAAGTACGTAAGTACTGCCTGTGGGGTGGACTAAGAACATAATATTACCTGGGTAGATAGCTCCAGTTCCATCTTCTGACTTGTCCTGGCACTATGAAGACAAATGGCCAGAAGCGCTTCCAAAAGTCTTATGCTCTGAAGTGAAGCCTCCTTTTCTCGACTCACAAACACCTTTGCTTCCTCAGGAGCAACTTCAGGAGCTGAAATGTGTTCCACATTTGTGCAAGAAATTTGCTGTGACTCTAATGTACCCACGCTGTCTGCACTGCCACTTAGACTTCCCAGTTCTGATGGCATGGGGTCAGGTTTTATAGTTAAAGGTGCTAAGTCTTCTTTCAATGTCGACTCAGCTGGAGAGGCTCTCACAAGGTCTTGGTTTTCATTTATAGTCATGTCTCCCTGCCTTGTTCCTCGCTCCTCCTCATGACTGTGGAATAGTTTCTGTATTAGCATAAATATCAACTTATAACACACTCGGAAACCACCAAGCCTATGAAACTGTTTCTGGAAGACTGGGCTCAGCATGTAGATCCAATGACACATCGACCAAACGTCTGCTGCTTCGTGCAAACGTTCGGGACAAGGCAAGACGAGGCTCTCAAGGGACAGACATGGCAGCATGTGACTCAAAGGCTCACTGGCGGTGCTGTCATAGCCCGATGTGTCGTCGGACTCACTGGCTGACTCCCTGTCGGACTCTGCTTCTTTACTTACACACAGAAATGCCACACAGAGGAAGAGGTTTATGGTGTTGATGTGCACATCCTGGTGAGCCGTCTTCCGTTTTTTTGGAAAAGCTTCTTTGAGAGTGGCATAGAACTTGCGGAGGCTCTGAGGCGCCTCTGAACAAGCCCGCTGGTTAGGAAGGGAAGGATCAGCACTGAACGATGGCGGCTCCTTCTGCTCAGTGTCCACTCCATCAATACCTGGGACCAAAGCATCTTGTTGTTGATCCCCCAGGCTGATTATGAGAGTTTCAAATGCTTTCAAGGAATAGCTTCGCATACCATCTAGATAATTTAATTCAATTATTTGACTTACTCCATTACAACTTAAAAATAAATCTCTTATTACCCTATGAAAGGAAAAAAACACAAAAGGTTTTACATACAGAAACATAATTTACAAATAGGCACATGCATTCTTTAGTATATCATTCCTGCACAAGGTATATTCTAAACACTGCCTCACTTGACGCATTATCTGGCTAAAGTCTTTACACATTGACCCACATTGACCTCAGGTTATTTTCTAATTATTCTCACATCCTCCTTCAAATACTGTGCATCTGGCTCTGACTGCATTTAAAAAGAAAGGATTATATCCAGCTCAAATTAAATGAAACAACTCAGAAAAGGATATTTTTTCCCAAATAGAAAATTCTATGTAAGAGCTGGGAATATGGCCTAGTGGCAAGAGAGCTTGCCTCGTATACATGAAGCCCTGGGTTCAATTCCTCAGTACCACATATATGGAAAACGGCCAGAAGTGGCGCTGTGGCTCAAGTGGCAGAGTGCTAGCCTTGAGCCGGAAGAAGCCAGGGACAGTGCTCAGGCCCTGAGTCCAAGGCCCAGGACTGGCAAAAAAAACAAAAAACAAAAATTCTATGTAAGCTCTAAGTGTTACAACCACTCTCACACTTGAAGTGTATACCTGGGCAGAAGGCGGGTAACTAATCATTTGTTTATCTGCGTAGTGTCCACTCAAGACTTTTGGTTTTACATCGGCATTTCATGAAAGGAAAGAACCACACTATAGAGCTGAAAATGCTGAATTTTCTCCCATGTCACATTTCAGAAACATACCAGTTTCCCTACAGTTTTCTGATCTGGCCAACTGTCAAGTAGACAAATGTTACAAAAGGTTCCAGGGGCCAGGGTATATTATAGCTCAGTGGTATAAACAGTTGTTAAGAGGTCACACCTGCAGGTAATATTGGTAGGTTATATCTTGATTGAAGTGACTTACATGGTATATACGTTAATTTGAAAGGCCACTCAAACTATCAGAAGCATCACTTATGCAAAAAATTAACTTTTAAATGTACCAATTTAATCACAAAATCTGGAAAATCATGTTAGGCACTGTGGTTCACATCTACAATCTCAGATACTCAGCAGGCAGAGATGGGGAGGATCACAGTTCAAGGCTGACCTGGGCAAGAAGTTTGAAAGACCTATCTACACAAATATGCAAGGTACGGGTGCATTCTGTCATCCCAGCTACATGAAAGGCATGGGTAGGAAGATCACAGTCTAAGGCTGGCCTGAGCCAAAGCACAAGACTCTGTCTGAAAAATTAACCTTAAAACAAAACAAACTCCAAACCAAGAGCTATAGCTCAAACAGTGGAGTGACTAACTAGCAAATACTATCAAGCTCTGACTTTAAACCATATTACTGCCAAAAAAAAAAAAGTCTAGAAAATTCTCTGGTAACTTTCCTTTTTTGTGCCTGTCTACGTTTCCTAATTTTTGTTATGTACTGCCTAAGTAATGAATATTAGTTACAGTATTTGGAAATAATTCTCTTAATGCACTTGTATCAGTAATTACCACTCTATGTATGTACATATTTTACATAACTTTATATAGGTATATTATTTTAAATTTTGTATACTTCACTCACAAATTTTATAAGCATTTTTCCCTCCTGTTTCACCATGGTCTTTAGGAAGATTCTTTTTTTTGTCAGTCATAGGGCTTGAAGTCAGGGCCTGAGTACTGTCCTTGAGCTTCTTTGCTCAAAGCTAGTGCTTACCGCTTTGAGCCACAGTTACACTTCTGGTTTTCTTGTGGTTAATTGGAGATAAGTCTCATGGACTTTCCTGCCCAGGATGGTTTCAAACCACAATCCTCAGATCTCCTCCTGAGTAACTAGGATCATAAACATGAGCCCCCAGGGCCTGGCTCTTTATGAACATTCTTAATGACTAACAAATTATCTAATAAATATAAATCAATTCTTTTTTTTTCTTTTCTTTTTTTTATAAATTCCCAAATTCTTTTTTTCTTATTTATTGTCAAAGTGATGTACACAGCGGTTACAGTTTCATACATTAGGCATTGGATACATTTCTTGTACTGTTTTTTTTTTTGTTTTTTTTTTGGCCAGTCCTGGGCCTTGGACTCAGGGCCTGAGCACTGTCCCTGGCTTCCTTTTGCTCAAGGCTAGCACTCTGCCACTTGAGCCACAGCGCCACTTCTGGCCGTTTTCTGTATATGTGGTGCTGGGGAATCGAACCCAGGGCCTCATGTATACGAGGCAAGCTCTCTTGCCACTAGGCCATATCCCCAGCCCCTTCTTGTACTGTTTGTTACCTCCTCCCTCATTCCCCCAAATCAATTAATTCTTTAAAGTACTTTCTCTTAAAGTATTTTTTTCTTTTTTTTTTCACTTGCTTATATCAGTTATACAGGTGGTGTGGTTATTGTTATAAGATGATTAACTTAAACCGGCCCTTGCTCTTCTATATCTGTGTTGCATCCATTTTTTTCTTAGAAACCTATCTAAAACTTACCTTATAACCAATGGCTCTAGTCTCTCCTGTATAAACTACTCCCAGAAGGAGCAAATAAACAAAAGGTTTAAAACAAGACATGAGATGGGAGCATTTTTGCTAATAAGCTAAAATTATATCCCAGGAAAAAAATGTCAGCACTGTCTGAGCAGCAATGGGGCTTTGGAAACAGCATGGCTGGAAATTCAAACACACGCTCTTTACCACACGTTCACAAGCATCCACTAAAGGAATATCTGCGCATGTGCGCACACACAAACCTGGATTTGAGCAGGCCAGGCAGAGTTTTTAGGTAGATCTGAAGCACTTCCTGAGGCACGCACTGTTTCTGAGGGCTACTCCTAGGAGTCTGAGCTGACGTGGTGCTCAGGTGTTGACAGTGATGTGCTAATTCAACGCCTCTTTGGAGCACGGGGTTAAATATATAATTATACAGTTTCCACTGCACAACTACATTGCCTTTCTGAATTAAATTGCAGATGTGATTTGCAAGATGTATATTATGCAATCTGTCTTCCTCAAAAACAAGTTTCTGATAAGCCTCTAGGGCATCCCACTTCCACAGCAAGTCTTCAGAGCCGCTGCTGGGCAGGATGCCTTGGCATCTGTAGGAGGGGCTGGGCAAGCCGGGAGCAAGGGCGTCATCACGTGCGTTACCCTGCAGGGACTCTTCCAGTTGGTCAGAGTCCACAGTACAGATGTTGCAAGCAGCTTTTTTAATTTTCTGTGATATCTCTGCTCCTCCTAACTGGTCCAAAATAAGCTTGTTAAGGATATTCAGTACCTGCTGCTGAACGTGTTTCAGCGACGGCAATGTAAAGGCATGGAGCAGAGGGGCGATCACCGACTTGGGGTCCATACAGCAGCATATGCCGACACTGTGCACCCCTGACAGGATCTGGACGCAGGTGCTGCTCAAGGAAGCCTGCTGCAGCAAGCGCAGGCACTGGTGGGCACACACCGCAAGGCAGCAGCAGCGCTCGGGGTAATGAACCGCTCCGTCCGCAGTCTCTTCAAACGGGTTTCTGGAAAGCTGGTTTTTAAAAGCGGAAACAAGGAGCCCGGAGAGATCCCGGTGGTGATGCATGAAGTGGGAATACTCACAGCGGCGGTGTCGTTTTCTAGGACACACTGAGTGATGAAGCTGCTCTGATTTCACTTTTTTGACAGTGCTCATGATTTTCAGCACACTGCTGATGAGCGCCTTCAAATGTTCCGCGGCCCCAGGAGGAACCCCATCTCTTGCCACCAGCCATTCCATCTGAAGAACCACCGTCTCAAATAGATTAAATCCTTGGTGCTGAATGAACTCTTGAACCAAGTCCATGGCTTGACTGAAGTAGAAGGGATTTGAAGCTGCAGCCTGAAGACAACAGATGAGGATCTGTAGAACTCCTTCCAGAAGCTCAGGTAGAAGCAGGGCTCTATGGCGAAACTTGGAAAACACGAAGCCCTCCTGGACCTCCTCTAGTGTTTTCTTTTGTCTTGGTGCAAAAGGGTCATGCGGCTTTTCTAGGCATGCTCTGATTTTTAAAGCTGCCCTGAGCAATTCGGTTAAATGTTTCCTAAGACTTTCTGGCACTGCCTCTGCAGCATTAATATCTACTGACATAAGATGCAGCACTGTTCGAAAGAGCATCCGTTGAACCAAAGCCACTGGCTCTTCAGTCCAACCTACAGACAGCGCTTGGCTCTCTGCATAGTCATTTAGATTACAGCAGTCCCCAAAACCCACCAGGAATTCAGTCAGGGTGGGCACTACACTGGCTGCCAGGGCAGAGTTATGATTCAAAGCAATGTCAAACTTACAAACTTTTTCCAGTAAAGATAACAGGACATGACATAAGTCAAATGGAGAATTATTCATGTTACTGAGAATAGACAAGGCAGCTGGCTCACTTAAAATGTCAGTGTTTGACTCCAGTCTTGGAATGAAATCTCTGGAATTTTCCAAAGCCATGGTGTCAGAAGGAGCCTGCTCTTTGGCTACAAGAGAGTGGAGTTTAGCTGTGAGGCGGCCTTTAGGAGAATGCACTGCAAAGTGCTGCAACACGCGGGGCCGTCTGGGCTTACTCACGGCTGGGCTTTTCTCGTCAGAATTGCCTTCTGAGTCAGAGGTGGAGAGCTGTGTCTTTCTTGCATCTCTTACAGAGTAGCGATGGGTACTTTTACGCTGTCGTCTGCTTTTTCGAGAAAGGTTTACTTTTGCAGCAACTTGACCAGATGGGGTACTTCCTTCCAAATATAATTTTCCCTGAGTAGACCTTTGTGCACTTGAGTGCTTTTCTTTGGTCAGGATTATATCCAGTGACAATGGCAGGTTAAAATCTAAGAAAAGGAAGGAAGAGTGATTTTGTCGCAGGACTGCTTTCCTTCAGCTCAGTGACGTGTCTGCGTCATGTCTTCCTACACTAAACACCAGGGGCATTCGTTCAGAGTACAGAGTGATCGTGAAAACACAACCAAGAACAGAATTGGGAAAGCAAATTCCATCTGAAACCATGTATTGCATTCTAACTTCCAGATATGTAGAAGTTGTAGTGTGTGCTACTTGCACATCACTCTAATAGTGCCACAATTAACACAGAGGGGTATAGTATGTTCTCAAAAACAGTATCAGTTCATAGATTTTTACGAATACAAAGCATACAGTGAATATTCACCAAGACTGCAATTAAAGGAGTTCATTCAAAGTACTTTTCCAGTGCCTCCTGCTATAACAAACACTTGGAAATGGCTCTGGCTAATAAAAAGCACTGACTCTCTACAGGCCCCATCAGTTACCTTTAAAAGCGGGCTGACACCTGCCATCCCTGCCTGCACTTCCCGTGTCTCCTTTGCTATGAGTCTCTTTCCTGTGGCACCTTGGGCACTGGCACCCAGAGTGATAGTTATGGCAAGGGACAATAATTATCCCCAAGGCACAGCAGAGCCTCACAGGACAACGAACTATGATGAAGCTGCAACCTGAAGCAGAGCCATCAGCTCATGCGGACCAGAGTCCTCCCCTCAAGTAATGACAGCAGCAGCAACTTCTCCAGAACCAGAACTGAGACCATAAGCAAACAGGCCACATTTTGCCTAGCACTGCTTACCTCTTGTCCCCTATCCCAGTTCTTTACCTATTTAAACCTAAAGGTCACGTCTGAAGATGAACTCTAAGTCCTGCTTTGCCTCTTCATGCAGAGTGCCTGTGCTATATAAATCTTCTCTTTTTTCTTTCTTTTTTTTTCGGGGTGGGGGGAAGGCATATAAGGAAAGTGGCCAGAAGACCTAGCACATTAGAACCTCTTGAGTCGGGTCTCTGGCTTAGGAATGTGGTTATAATGCCTTCAGCTAAGCATAGGTAAAAGACATCACTGTTTTATCCTCAGTCTCAAACCTAGGGTCCAGCAGGTGCTCAGTAACCAATAATTATTTCTTGGAGAAATGAATGAATTCTCCTTACTAAAGATAATTAATTTACCTTTCCCTTTGTAATATAAGAGCTATATGAAAAATACATTTTTAATTTGGGGTATATAAATAAAATCTGTAAACAAAATACCTGTGCTTTAATTAGGAGAAGGAAAACATAGCAGATGAGAACAAAAACTTTAAGGAATCTGATCAATTCTACCCAAGCAAAAGATGCTGGCTAGCAAGGAAGATGACTCCCCTAAAAAAGGGCTACGAGTCAGATTCTTAAGGGGTAAACAACATTTGAATTGTACAAATTCTAAGGCAAAATAAGAGCAGAGAGTTACTGATCAACAAATAAGCAGAAAAACAGTATTAGAATGCCGTACTGAAAGGAATTTCATAGCAGAAATTTACTACAAATTAAAACTAAACCATCTAAAATACAATATAGGGGGACTTTTTAAAAATTTTTGAGAGATTCTAAAACCTATGGACAGGAGGGAAAACTGTCCATCTTGCCAGTGAAACATTTAATGTTGCATGTATTTTTGTATACCTAGTTTTTCAAAATCTGAAATTAAAAATATCTATTAGCCTTAATTGTCATAATTCTATCCAATCTTAAAAGAAAATATTACTTCGGATTTATCCTTAAAAATAACTTTAGAAAAACTAAACTAAAACCAACACTATAGCACCGACACTATAGCACGGGTAGTAGAAAGCAGTCTTTAGAGCAAAGGAACTTTCACTTCTTTTTTCACTCTTACCCCAGCCATTTTTCAGATATATGTGGCACACCCAGGCTTGCTCCTTTAGATACATGTTCTGCTTCTCTCCATACTTTCTAACAGTCGCTACATTTGTGCTCTTCTTGACCAAGTACCATGGTTCTAGATTACTTGAAGAAATAAAAGTGTGCTTGTCTAGCATAAAATAAGGCGCAGTGACAATACTGTTCTCAGCGCAATTCTTCCCGGTGAGCTTTTGAAAGCACAAGTGCTGGCTGCGGAGGAAACATACCTGTAGCCTGTTGCTCCTGAACGGGGATCTTCCACACCAGGGGAAGGAGCGACAGAAGCAGAGTCAGGAGCTCTTCCCTGCAAGTCAGCGCCTGGGTCAGAAACAAGGGAGTCCTCTATGTGCTAAGAGCACACACTAGATACCTCCATGTCTAATATCTTACATGGAACACAAACACCCTTTTTCTTGAAAGGCTGTGCTTGAGAATCAAATGAAACCATCGTAAAGTTCAAGTAAAACAGAGATGCTTTTCCATTTATAAGCCTTTCCAATGACAAGAATGTAACACTATGTGGCAGTATTTAACACATTCTTGTTGGTATTTCCAAAAGTAGCTGTTATTACCACCACACACTTGAGAGAATTCTTCACCTATGAAGAAAACAAATTTGTTAGGTGAAAATGAAAAGTCAAGGCCTATTAATCATCAAACTAATAACTCAAAGTTACTGGGAAAATGTCAGTCTTCATGCAGTTAAATATAAAACTCAGGAAAAATAAATATATATGTGTATATATACATATATACTCACACACATATATAAAGAACAGTTATTAGTGAGGAAAATTTAACATGTTTATCAATTGCACACTACAGCCAGAGGACTTACTGTCTTACCCTTTCTGGAGTAAGTGGTCCGAGCTGGAGAAGGTCCCCTCATTTGGTCCATAAAATACATATACACAAACAAGAACAATAGAAGGTGTGCAGTATAAGTAAGTCCTCCAGTTGTGGTACAGATATTCAGTTTAGGAAGTCAGAACAAAGCGCAATCATTATCAGAAATATAGGAGGAGGAGGAGGAGGAGGAGGAGGAGGAGGAGGAAGAGGAGAACCAGGGAGCTACACCTGGGACACTTAACCAATTAAGCCAGGAGTTATTCCTCTCACCAATCTGTGGGGGTGGGGTCAGAGGAAGAGAGAGTGTTAGAGGCAAGGTCATGAAAGTCCACTAGAGAGAGATAATGACCATCTAAAGTACTCTGACAACAGAAGTGGGAAAGGAGATATATTTGAGAAACAAAGGCAGAACTGGTACAACTTTACAGTTGGTTTTGTTTGAAGCAGAAGAAATTATTTTTTTGTTTTTGTTTTTTTGGCCAGTCCTGGGTCTTGGACTCAGGGCCTGAGCACTGTCCCTGGCTTCCTTTTGCTCAAGGCTAGCACTCTGCCACTTGAGCCACAGCGCCACTTCTGGCCGTTTTCTGTATATGTGGTGCTGGGGAATCGAACCCAGGGCCTCATGTATACGAGGCAAGCTCTCTTGCCACTAGGCCATATCCCCAGCCCCAAGAAATTATTTTTTAAAGATCTAAAAAGTTTCTGTTCTAGGCTGCTATGTAGCTTGCAATGTTCTCCAAGACAGAAAAATTAGCAGTGGTATTCATAAGGTCCACCCCCAGGAGGGCTCCATGCAGATGCCCCCCACCTGTTTAAGTCTTTGTCCAGTACCTGCATTACCTAGACAAAATGGCACACCTGGAGGCAGTTACCTCCCCACTTCTCTGAGATCACATCCAATCCACCTGGCCATATCTCCTGCCTTTCCCTATATAATAACTTATGTTGCCAACGTAATTTACTAAAATTGGGCTAGTAAGGCTAGAGATGTGGCTCAGTGGAAAAGTACTGGCCTAGCATGCACAAGTTCCGATGTTCAATCTCCAATACCACAGTAAAAAGAAAACGTCAGGTCTCATAATTTGATTAGCAGACAAAACAATGAGGTGTAAGTAATATTTAAAAATTTTAATGGTAGGGGCTGGGGATATAGCCTAGTGGCAAGAGTGCCTGCCTCGGATACACGAGGCCCTAGGTTCGATTCCCCAGCACCACATATACAGAAAACGGCCAGAAGCAGCGCTGTGGCTCAAGTGGCAGAGTGCTAGCCTTGAGCGGGAAGAAGCCAGGGACAGTGCTCAGGCCCTGAGTCTAAGGCCCAGGACTGGCCAAAAAAAAAAAATTATTAAAAAAAATTTTTAATGGTAAAAAAACATTTTAATGGTAATTACCAGTCCTATGTATAGATGTTTTATAAAGTTATTTTGTTAAGTATGAAGTTTTACTGAAGGAAGCTATATAATTTGAGAACCAATTTAACTTAGATGATTTTAGTCATTAAAATATTTTATGGCTCAAAAAAGAAAAGATAAAATCTTCAGAGACAGAAAGAAGATTAGTGGCTGCCTAAGGTTGGGAGCAGTAGAAAGAGGAGAGCTAAAGGGCATGGGGTTTCTTTCTAAGGGGAGGGAAATGTCCTAAAATTACCTGTAATAACAGGGTCACACATCTCTGACTACATTAAAAACCTGTCTACGTGACATGGGTGAACTGTATAATATGTGAATTATACCACAATAATGTAGATTTTGAAAAAAGCTAGTGAGCCTCGCACAGGTGACTCACACCTATGAAGCTCATGAGGCTGAGATCTGAGAAGTCTGATAGGGTTCAAAGCCAGCCTAAGCAGCAAAGTCCAAGAGACTCTCATTTCCAATTAGCTACCCAAAAAGCTAGAAGTGGAGCTGTGGCTCAAGTGGCAGAGCACTAGCCTGCGAGAAAAAAATACCTCAGGGTCAGTGACCAGACCCTGAGTTCAAGCCCAGGACCAGGAAAAAAAAAAAGCTAGTGCAATCCCCATAGGGAATGCATTATGTTTATCAATTTGGAGAAAACCTATCTTTACGATATTGGTTCTTTCAACAATATTATACACTTGTCCATTTATTAGGGATTACTTTAGTGTCTCATAATGCTTTATGGAATTTCATGCTTAAGTACTGCGCATATTTTATTAGAATTATTCTGGGGGTCTTTACATGGCATCTTGTAAGAAGGACAGAGCTGGGCATAGTGACTAAGGCCTGAAATCCTAAACATGTGGGAAGTGGTTATTGGGGAATCATGGTTCAAGGCCATCCCAGGCATAAAATTTCATGAGATTTCATCTCTCTCAATGGTTGAGTATGGTGGTGAGCACCATTGTTCCAGCTACAGGGGAAACACAATGCCCATCCCTGTTACCCCAGTAATATGCGTAAGTAGGAAGATCACAGCTCAATCCAGCCTGGATTGAGACCCTACCTCTAAAATAACCAAGGCAAGAAAGAATTAAAGGTGTGGCTCAAGTAGTAGAGTGTCTGCCTAGCAAGTTTGAGGTCCTGAGTTCAATTCTCTCTACCACCAGGAAGAAAAAGCATGAGACAGCAAACCCATATGGCCATATCATACTTCAAACAAAAATAACAATGTATACAAGCTAAAGAAAGCAAAAAGTATTAGTTTACACAAAAGGAGTCTGCTTTTAATGTAGAATTAGCAAACTCCCTAAATTTGTCATACTAAAATTGTTAAGACTGAATTGGACCATCACTGTAAAACAAAATTCATGTTTCTGGGCTGGGAATATGGCCTAGTGGCAAGAGTGCTTGCTTCGTATACATGAAGCCCTGGGTTCGATTCCCCAGCACCACATATACAGAAAACGGCCAGAAGCAGCGCTGTGGCTCAAGTGGCAGAGTGCTAGCCTTGAGCGGGAAGAAGCCAGGGACAGTGCTCAGGCCCTGAGTCCAAGGCCCACGACTGGCCAAAAAAAAGAAGTATCCAAGTCTGGGCTGGGAATATGGCCTAGTGGCAAGGGTGCTTGCCTTGCCACATATACAGAAAACGGCCAGAAGTGGCGCTGTGGCTCAAGTGGCAGAGTGCTAGCCTTGAGCAAAAAGAAGCCAGGGACAGTGCTCAGGCCCTGAGTCCAAGGGCCAGGACTGGCAAAAATAAATAAATAAAATTCATGTTTCTAACCTTATGTAGTAATCAGTTGTCTCACAATATTTGGATAAAAAGAATATGTATGAAATACATTAGATAAAAGCCAGTTACATTTCTAAGATATTTCATAGAATAAGAAGTATCCAAGTAAGTTATATGTTCATAAATGGAGTTTTATTTTTTTCTGGAATGATCTGGGAGAAAGGACTTTATCTCAGAGCCTCTTCAGAAACTATATAGCCCAGAAATCACACATTTATAATGAACTACAATATACCGATGAAAAACTATGCTAGGAATATGTTACCTGATCAATGATAGAATTTAGCCTGGTGAGTAACAGAAATCCTCGCCCATAGACGAGGTACTGGCCCAGGGCGGCCATGTGTGTCTCCTCCTCTTCCTCCTCCCTGGCCTCCGCCCGCTGCACCACTGCATTGCAAAGCCGGTTGACATCAGTCAGAAATTCACGGGCCAATGAGTTACTGTCGGCACTCATGACAGAGCTACAGAACAAATATAACAAAAAAAGATCAGAAAAATGAATGCAAATTACTTTCAAGCTGTGTGGTTTGTTTGTTCTTAAATGAAGATAGACATAAAACTACTGGATTATTGGTCTTAACCTTATAATATTCTCAGGCATAGCCCTAAACTACACCAGCATTTCTTAAATACTGCATGGAAGAAATGAGTGGCAAGTGTGAAATGCCTTAGCACAGCCTGGAAAGGTAAGATAGAGAGGAGATGCCAGGGGGTGGTAGAGGCTAAGATAGAGTTTCTTTTAAAACAGACAAGCTAGGTACCTTGCTACTCAGGACTCAGAGATGAGAATTGAGGTTGGAGGCCGGTATGTAGGCGGGAGGCAGGAGGAATTTGTGAGATCCCATATCAATCAATAGTAGAGCATGGTGAGCAGTTGAGCAGATAATATGTCTGTCATCTCGGAAAACCGGGAAGAGAATTGTGGTCCAGGTCAACTCCTGAATAGACACAAGATTCTATTCAAAAATAAGCTCAGTTAACAGGGCTAAGAAGGATTCCTATCTGGTAAGAAAAAATGGAAGAATTCTAGCAGATGAAGTTGGGCCACTTGGCTTTAGGACACAGATGAATCAAAATAAAAGCCAATATGACATTTTCATATGCAGAAAGACAACAAAACAGACAAAAGAAATACCTTAGAAATGTAACTGGCTTTTATCTAATGTATTTCATACATATTCTTTTTATCCAAATATTGTGAGACAACTGATTATTACATAAGGTTAGAAACATGAATTTTGTTTTACAGTGATGGTCCAATTCAGTCTTAACAATTTTAGTATGACAAATTTAGGGAGTTTGCTAATTCTACATTATATTCAGAAAGGAAAAATCATGAACAACAAAATATCAAAAGAGTTTCAGCAAGTGGCACTGTGTCTTTTTTTTTAACTGTATTTTTTTGTGTTTTCTTTTTTGGTACTGGGGATCGAACCCAGGACGTTGCACTTGCTAGGCAAGCGCTTTGCCACTGAACTACATCCCAGCCCAGCACTGTGTCTTAAAATGGTAGAGCTCTAGCCTTGAGCTAAAATGCTCAAGGACAGTGCCCAGGCCCAAAGTTCAAGCCCCACAACTGACCAAAAAAAAAAAAAAGAAAAAAGGCATTTTAAAACAGTGTACCTGGGATGGGGAATATGGCCTAGTGGTAAGAGTGCTTGCCTCCTATACATGAAGCCCTGGGTTCGATTCCCCAGCACCACATATATAAAAAACGGCCAGAAGTGGCGCTGTGGCTCAAGTGACAGAGTGCTAGCCTTAAGCAAAAAGAAGCCAGGGACAGTGCGCAGGCCCTGAGTTCCTAGGCCCAGAACTGAACAAAACAAAACAAAATAAAACAAAAATCAAAACAGGGTACCTTTAGGTGAAAAGTAATTCTGAGAGGAGGTGGAATTGACTAGAATGTATCATAAACATAATGTGAGCCAAAAACAGTAACAACAAAAAAGCAATTTTGAGTTTACCAGTAAGCTTTAAAAATGCTTATCCCAGAGATATGAAGGAAAGAAGACATGTACTGCCTAGTTTTCCTTCACCCTTCTACAGTCCCAGCTGAGAAAGCAGGGACCATGTATGATAAGGGATGACTTTAATATTACTTCCTAAAGCACACGATACTATATCAGTAAAAACCATTATTTATACATCCTAATGTACAAAGAAATGTGTGTTTTCCCTGATTATACATGTTTATAGATACAAAAGTATGCAGTATTGTTTTAACTCTTTGAAATTCATATAGATACTATATTACATGTATTTATAATGTTTTCTTCCAGCAACATCATGTTCATTCCTTTAAGCTATTTGGTAATATGCTACTGCATGAATAAACCCCCACCCAATAGAAACTTTAGAGTTTTGCTCTGGGGATAATTTAATGATATATAACTACATTATTTCAAAGCCTTCAAATGAATTGTCTTTTGATTGCTGATATTCCTTACATTAGATACTTACCAGTCTTTTAACGCTTCTGTAACATTTACAAATATATAATTTGGGTTCACAAACTAGATGAAACAAACTCTTACAATAAAGCTTCACCTGCAAAAAAAGGACAAATATATTAATGTCAATAGTAAACCATAAAGAATTTTAACAAGTAAAATTGGAATATAAAAATCATAGGTCAGTCTTTACATATCATAAATGAATCAACCAACAAAGTTTTTATAATCTCAGGAGTGTACTAAAAAAAAAACAAAAAACCTGTTTAGCTTTGAGAAGTGAGTTTTGAGGGAAGGAATCTTGAAACATGGTGCTGTGAACTTAACCACAGATCTATTCTCTGTCTCCCAGTAAATCACAAGTTAACTGCCAAGGAGCATCAAATTGGTACTAGTCTCAACACAGAAATCTAAGAGATGGTAACATATCACCTGTGCAGAACTCAGAGTTCCCAAACAGCAAAATTATCATTGTCCTGTCAGGGTGAAGGGTATTTGATGAGAAGTTAAAACGTAAAGCCACAAAGTAATTGTGTACAATACAATGATGACTATTCCTAGACTACTAAGGAAAAAATTCCTACTTCTGGGATAGCAACAAGATGCGTTTCTTTAGCCATTTAGTCTTCCCTTCGCTTCAGGTGTTTTTTTGTTTTGCCTTTGTCAGTTGTGGAGCTTGAACTCTGGCCCTGGGCGCTGTCCCTGAGCTCTTCAGCTCACGGCTAGCTCTCTACCACCTGAGCCCTATAGTGCCACTTGCTGTTTTCTAGTGGTTAGAGATTGATTGCAAGCAGTTGAGACAACTCTACTGAGAAGTTCTGCTACAAAGCATGCAGGCAGCAGGTGATAGCTTGAGAGGGGCATAGGATAAGGCATTTTTTAAAAGACTGATATCAAAGCATCTCTTTAAGCTGAGATACAGCATGTTGCCACCACCAAGAAAGAAAGGTCAACAAAAACCACAATGAAAAGTGATAATGGCAGGAACAATGAAGGCAAAATGAAGAGGATCCAATGTACAAGTGGACATGACCCCGACAGTTCATCTAATAGATGAAGAAGGTCAAAGTACATGGGTACACATGTAGGAAGATGATTAACAGATTTAGCAGTGTGAAGAACATGAGGTTTTCATTTTGTTTTGTTGGTGCTTCTTGTAACTGGGTCAAATCCAGTTATTCCTAAGAGGCTTCGCCCTAGGCTGCTAACAACCTTAAACCAAGACTGAGCTCCCTTGTTCAGAAACTGTAGTACAGTATGGAATAACCGAGCTCTCCCTCTGGGTCCCCAGGGATGGGATGGTGGAAAGACTGCCAAATACCTCAGAGAAATCTAGATGTTACTGCTGCAACATTCTCCTCAAGGGCACATAGAGCATCTATGCAAAAAAATGGAAACTTGGATTATCGGGAATTAATTCTTTCTAAAGAACTACAAAACTGTCACTGCTCATCCTTTCCTTCTGTAAACATCTGTGAATTTTTTTAAGTCCTTTGGGGAAATAACCCCAAGTTCAATAGTCTATGGAGTCCACAGCCTTTTTAATTATGCAGCCCTTCCCCTCCTCAGTCTTCTGCAAGTTTTCACATTTCCACAAGAATTACTCAAGACTATCAGTTGGGCAGAGACATTAACAAATCTTCTCAGAATTTGGCTCTGAGATGCGAACTCAGAGTTGCCAGAGGTTCTAGTACAATCTCTTCCATGTAGGGGCATATAGAGAACCCGAGCTGAGACCTTCCCTTTATGCCAGTTTGTTGATGAGAATCACCATCTATTTTCATTCTCTCTATATAAAATGTAAAAGGTCTGCCTTATCCTTTTTTGAGATCTCAGCTCATCATAGCACTATGATTGTGTTTCTGTGTCCTTTGTACTTTCCTTTCATTATCCTTCTTTCCTCCTTGTGCACATGCTACCTAAAAGCCGTCTATATAGCCATTCTATCTCTCCCTTTCCCTTCATGTATGATGTCTAATTGTTCCATAAAGATTCAGTGAATGGTCTGCAGCTGCTGTTGCCTCAGAGGCTATATTGACAGCATTTCATATGCCTTTTCTGTGAACTTTAGAAACTCTGCACTGTAATTTGGTACATGCTGGCTGTAATGTATAATCTTGACTGTCAACCTGACAGGACTGAGTTTCATAGGAAAGCACACCTCTGGGTGTCTCTGTGAGAGACAATTAGATCAGGGAGGAGACTTGGACCTATTCAGTGGTTTCATTCATTGTTGGATTCAAATTTAATAGACTACTGGGAGGTGGTGAAACTGCAAAAGGTGGAATCTAACTGGAGAAGTGGCTGCTGGAGGGAAGCATTTCTTTGAAGAGTATCTTGCCCTTAAACCTTTTCTGTTAGCTCTCTATGTGCTTCCTGGCTATTAGGAGGTACATAGCCTCAGCCCCATGCCCCCAGTACCCCGCTTCCTCTCTTCAGGCCCAAAGCAATGAAGCCAGCTACCCAGGGACAAAAACCTCCAAAACCATGAGTAAAAATAGGTATTTCCGGGCTGGGAATATGGCCTAGTGGCAAGAGTGCTTGACTGGTATACACGAAGCCCTGGGTTCAATTCCCCAGCACCACATATATAGAAAACGGACAGAAGTGGTGCTGTGGCTCAAGTGTCAGAGTGCTAGCCTTGAGCAAAAAGAAGCCAGGGACAGTGCTCAGGCCCTGAGTTCAAGCCCCAGGACTGGCAAAAAATGATAATAATAATAATAGGTATTTCCTCCTCCTAAAAGCTTCTCTAATGTGTTTATCACAATGATAGAAAGCTAACACACAGACGTTGCTGTTTTCCTCCTGTTGTATATTATTTATTCATTAGCTACCACTTACAGAACACCCACTTTGTGCTGCACCACCAAAGTAACCTCGGTCTGTGCCAAGGCATGTTTGCAGAGTCACTGTCGGAGCAAGGCCGCCTCTGCCCCCCCAAACCTGATCGGGTGAGCTTAGTCCTCTCTCTGAGGCCAGTGACCAACTTCTTTCCAGTGACACCGAGACTAAATCCACTATGCCATTCATTCCAATGTCAGCAATGCTCAACACGCATACCTTGCTCAACAACCATGCCAAGTCTACCAATAGCCGGCAAAACAAGGGAACAGTGTGAAATACAGATTATTCTTCTGAGAAAGCAGGACTAGAAATGAGGAAGGAGCCACAAATCAAGACAGGTATTTTAGAAAAAAATTATTTGGTTTTAATTGTTTGTTTCAGAAATAGGAGAACCTGGGTATACTTTTAGGCTATAAAGAAAGAATACTCAGGGATCTGATTGCGTGCACTTCTCCCTGGCATCACACACTCGTCCCTTGAAGTCAGTCACCATGGTGTATTTACACAAATGCTATATATCAGGGTCCTGTTTTTTTCCCTTTTCCCAGGTAAGTCAATTTATCAGGATACCACCATGGCCAGCAGCAGCAGCGGGGTAAGATGTGGAAGACTGGGACAGAAGCCAAGAGGAATGAATGAAGATCAGATTGAGAATGGAGGTGGAGAGGCTAAGGGTCAAGGGCAGGAGGGACACATCATTTTCTGAAGACGGAGGAAATCAGGCAAGGATGAATGCGGATCCAGAAAACTTACCAGACAAACAAACGGTCAGGGGCTAGCCAGGCACCAGCTGCTCACTCCTGTAATCCTTGACCTGAGGACTGAGGTTCAAAAACACCCAGGGTAGGAGCGGCCATGAGAGGCTTATCTCCAATAAACCACCAGAAACCCAGAAGTGGCACTTTGACTCAAAGTGGTTAAGTCTATCGTTGAGCGAAAAAGCTCAGGGACAGGCCCACGCCCTGAGTTCAAGCCCCACAACTGACCCCCCCCCCAAAAAAAAAAGGTCAGGAATGGAGAGACCTTAAGATCTGAGGGACCTCAACGTTCTCACTCAAGTAACAGACAAGGATGTCTGCTGAGAAAGTTGGGCTGGGGAAGGGGGTTAAGTAGTTTAGAAAAAGCCTGAGGAGACAGTCCGGTAGGACAGAGCAGTGACGAAAGACAAATAAGAATATTTACAGGTGGTCCTGCGAGATCAGCAGAGGGTGACGGCCATCAATTTCTGGTGGTATCAGTTCAGATTCTGCAACAGGATTCAGCAGCCTGGGTCTAACAGTGAAGAATGTAGGCTATATACATCACTGATCTAGAAGTGGGAATCTGGGCAGGTGGAGGCGGCTGAGGCAAGAGTAGAAAGGAATCAAAGGCATTGGGGAGAGCCATCCATAGGGAAACAGACCGGGAGGGGAAGCAAAAGAGGCCATGCAAGTGTTTGTAGATAGCAGAAAATCAGCAGGTCATCAGCAAAGTATGTATTTCTTCCCCTTGTGAGGATGAAGGACGTTGAAAATTTAAAATTTCTACAAGCAGCAACCCAGGTGATGACAATATCCCAAGTGTGGCCTTGCAAGTAGGTGCCTAAAAAAGTGAAAGTTAAGGTCATCGCAGTTAAGTAACCCTGATGATAGTATTTTGGACAACAGATCCATTGTAAGCCTGTAAAATCAAAGTTCTTAACAGCAGGAATTTTGTCTCACACCAGAAGGTACTCAGTTCAACTCATGTGTGACATGGATAAGCAAGGCCTTTCCCTCAGAGTCCCAGTGTGGTTCATGTATGCTCACAATTCAGCCTCAAGTGTCAGATCCATTACGTTCTGGAAATGAAATGACAAGAAAGCAAACCACGGCTTTGCTTTCCCTAAGTGATGCTTTCCACAGGTACTTATATAGCTGACTTTTTTTTTTCTTTTTCTTTTTCGTTTTTGGCCAGTCCTGGGGCCTGGACTCAGGGCCTGAGCACTGTCCCGGACTTCTTTTTGCTCAAGGCTAGCATCCTACCTCTTGAGCCACAGCGCCACTTCTGGATTTTTCCGTTTATATGGTGCTGAGGAATCAAACCCAGGGCTTTGTGCATGCTAGGCAAGCACTCTCCTGCTAAGCCACATTCCCAGCCCTACAGCTGACTTGTATGTCTTAGTTCTCTGACTGATTTTCACAACCTGTTATCCACCTATAAGATCACAGAATTAGGGCTGGGAGTATCGCCTAGTGGCAAGAGAGCTCGCCTCGTATTCATGAAGCCCTGGGTTCAATTCCCCAGCACCACATAGATAGAAAAGGCCAGAAGTGGCGCTGTGGCTCAAGTGGCAGAGTGCTAGCCTTGGGCAAAAAGAAGCCAGGGACAGTGCTCAGGCCCTGAGTCCAAGCCCCAGGATTTTCACACATTTATCTTCTTGATTATAGAACTTAAGTTACCTAAACCCCAGATTCTTCACTTTTGGGGCTGCCCTGTCATACAACAGCATTTTTTTTAAGTATCTTTCATTTGTGTGTTATAGTTAGTGCTGCCAGGACATTACATTAACCATTATACATAAAGTTTCAAGCTCGTTGATAGGGCAAGAAGAGGGCCCCTATCTATGTCTCCTTCTCAAGAAATTTCAAGTAACCAATGCTAAGGGATAGGTGTACATTGTACTAGAGTTCTCTTTTTCAAAAATCAATTAATTCAACCAATATCTATTATAATAATAATGTATAATAATACATTCCAACAAATACATACTAATCTGCTTACTCATCTTTCTTTGGTAGTTTCGAACTGTTCCAAGCAGTCAAATATGTGTACAGTCAGCATCACACTGTGGTGAAAATGAAGGGCCCAGAGGTAGCTAGCAGGTGAGGAATGGAGCAGCTTCAAGCAAGCCATACGGAGCTGTGTGCAACCTGGCTTCCTCTCTCAATACATCTATTCCACAGACCGCAAACGAGATCCTAGGAGGTTACGTCATATCAGCAGACTGCTGGCAAACTGTACGGTTCTATCTAAAAGCTCAACACAGCTAAACATATGACAACCAAGAGGGCCATCTCGAGGAAGAAAAAGTTAACTGCAACTTGCCCCAGAACAAGAGAAATATGATGCGGTTTCCAAGAAAGCAATGACCAAAAATGCAAGGAAGGACTTGTATTTTTTGCTTTTTCTCTGACTCTGGATTCTACAGAAAAAAGGAAAAGAGAAGCGAAATTGGTGTAATAATAAACTTTACCTCTTATAGCTTGGTTAGAAAACATAAATTTTCCTCATCAAATACTAGCACTCAAAATACCCAATTAATATTTCACCAGTTGACAAAAACAAAAATCCTGGTAAATTCTCTTTAAAAATAGCATGTATTTGCCTGAGTTTCTTAATTATTAATACATGTGTATTCTGCCTGAGTTTCTTAATTATTACTAAATATATAAGGCAAGATAATACCTGTTAACCTAAGCTTTACCACGTAAATTTTTGGTAAATACTTGATGTGTTCAGCAATAATCATCTGAATGATTCTGAAATAAAGACCTAAAACAGAAAGCTCATTAGAAATAGTACTTACATGAACTGAACACCTCAGGGGGGGACAGGGGGAGGGGGAGGGGGGGTATGAGGGACAAGGTAACAAACAGTACAAGAAATGTATCCAATGCCTAACGTATGAAACTGTAACCTCTCTGTACATCAGTTTTATAATAAAAATTTAAAAAATTTACTAAAAAAAAGAAATAGTACTTACAGACCATGTTTTTATTAATATAAGTACATTAAATGTTATGGTTTGAATATGAAATGGTCCCTGTAGGTCATGTGTTGAATGCTTGGCCCCCAACTGGCGGTGTTATTTTGGGAGGTTCTAAGATCTTAAGAGGCAGAATTAGCTGGCAAAGTAGGACCCTGGGTTTCTATCTTTGGGGGCTAGATCTTGTCTGTCCCAAGTTCCTCTTCTTCTCTCCCCCACTCCTTCTCCTCCTCCCTCTCCCTCCTATCTGTCCTTCCTGTCCACCATGATGCAAAGAAACCCTTCTTCCAGGGCCCTTGCTTCCATGATGCTCTACCCCAGTACAAAGAGCCAAGTCATCACGGCCTGAATCTTCTGAAACTTGTGAGCCAAAACGAGTCTTCTCTCCTTGCCTCCCTTTAAACTATGTATGTCAGGCATTTTGTCACAGCAATGAGAAAACATAGAAAATATATTCTTCTTTTGAGAAAACTGAAGCAAAATTTGGTAGCCATTAAATAGGAAAAATAAAACTATACCTTAATGGCCAGGAATTGGTGGCTTGATCCCAGAATTCTGACTACTCAGGAAACTTAGATATGAGGACTGAGGTGAGCTCATTTTTCTAGGAGGCATGGGTTTTACTGAGACCTCATAGGGTCTGTAGGTTAAAGATGTTGCGGCCTTTCCTTCCTGACACTGCCCCATGTTTGTATGTAAGGAGCTTCAGACTCCTTCCTGACTCATGAGAACACATGGCATCCTGGCTTCCAGTCAGATGCTCTTCAATGCACAGGACCTGCCATCTATAACCAACTGTCAGGATTGCTCTGCGTGTGTGTGTGTGTGCATGTGCGTGTGTGTGCGTGCGTGTGTGTGTGTGTTACTTTTGTTTTTGTTTTTCCTTGCCAGTCCTGGGGCTTGAGTGCTGTCCCTGGCTTCTTTTTCCTCAAGGCTAGCACTCTACTACTTGCGCCACAGCGCCACTTGCGGCTTTTTCTGTTTATGTGGTGCTAAGGAATTGAACCCAGGGCTTCAGGCATGCTAGGCACATTCCCAGCCAAGTATACCTATTTTATTTTTAGCATATTTCAGGGAGTCAACAGATAACTCTGCTTGTTTCCCTCCTTTCCCCCCTCTCCCAAGCCCATAAAGTTTTCATTCATTCTCTCCATTCTATCAGCCGTTACTTGTGGTTGGACCAGGAAAGAGAAGCCACTCTGGGTACTTGGATGGCAAAGCAAGCCAGGAAATGGAGGACGCCCAGGCATAGGGCAGTAAGGAGGAATTCTAAAGAAAACTCAGAGGAAGTCTAACCAAAATACATCAAACCTAAGTCCTTCAACAAGTACTTAATTTTCTTAAAACAAATTGGTCGATTAGGTATCACAGGAAGAGAGCCTGTGTTTGACCCTAAGTACCACAACAGATAGAAGTTCTGGTAGTTTTGGTTTTAGTAAGGCTGTATAAAAAAAAATTATGAAGGCCACCCAAGCAAATCAACTACCCCGGCTTTACTCCTCGCTGGAAGTTTTATGCTGGCTGTATCATCTGTCTTCAAAACAAAAGTGATTTTTACAGAATAATGACAATGATGATGGGAATCTAGCTAACATCCATAATAATCCATTACTACATATCTGATGCAATTATAAGCTCTCAGCAACCATACAGTAGTTGGTTCAATCCTCAGAACAATCTCATAGGTACCATTACTATCCTTAGTTGTTTCATTGGACATTAAACACAGTTAAAGGTCAGGAAGTTGGCCGAGGCTAGGAAGTTATTGGATGTTGGGAGCCAGGACTACGGTTCATCAATCCCTCGGTATCCTGTGTTCACCAAATCCTCCATCTGACAAAGCTGACCTCTTCCTCATTCCTATTCAAGTTCATGGCTGCTACCCAGTCATTCAGATGAGAAACTAGAATGACCTTCATATAATCTAGACAATTCTCTTTCTTGACAGGTTGCTGGTTCATGCTGACATCTACTATCACTAGCTCTGCAACACTGGGTATTTGACTTCCTATTTCTAAGCCTCAGTTTCTTGATTTTATAACTCACTTCATAAAAGAGCCAAGAATTGTTTTGAATATTAAAATTAAATGAGAGAACTCATGTAGACTGTGCAGCAGTGTTGGCTGTCTAAAGAAGGATTAGTAATTACCATGAATCTGATCCTTCTTCTAACTCTATTCCTAAGCATTCTTAGGCTTTCATCTATCTTCTAACTAGTAATAATTAATCACCCTGTTCCTGGTCTATATTCCATCCCATCCAAATCCTTTAACAGCTGAAATTGTCACTCATCTTCCCTGAATCATAAATGGCATTCCCATTCATATGGAAAAACACCCTAACATTTCATTATCAGCATAAGCAATACCTTCATTTAGCCTTTGTGATCTCCCAACACAGGAGCTGATATTCAAAATCAGCTCGGGCAGAAAAGTCCAGGAGAGTCTATATCCAAAGTAACCAGCAAGCAGCTAGGCTAGCAGCTTGGCTCAAGTGACATAGCACCTAGCTAAGGGAGTATGCCAAGCAAAATTATCATCCTGAGTTCAAACCCCAGTACCTGAAAAAAGGAATAACAATAAAAATAAATTTTAGGGGCTGGGAATGTAGCTTAGTGGCAGAGGGCTTGCCTAGCATCATGAAGCCCTAGGTTCAATTCCTCAGCACCACATAAACAGAAAAAGCCAGAAGTGGCACTGTGGCTCTAAAGGTAGAATTCTAGCCTTGAGCAAAAAGAAGCCAGGGACAGTGCTCAGGCCCTGAGTCCAAGCCCCAGGACTGGCCAAATAAATAAATTTTAAAAAGAATGATGAACATCACTATCATTGGAAGCATCAGGAGGAAATTCACACGACAGTAATGGATTTTAACTTCAATAAACCCCACTGTCACAATGCAGTGAGGTCAAACAAGTCATAGCACAGTGAACAACAGTCTAACATAAAAAGTGAGGGGAGCATGCACACGAAGAGGGTGTAGAACCTGGCTGTTCTACAAGTTTCACCAGTAAAACCTCCTGTGCCACTGGCCAAGACACACTGCATTTTGCACTTCAGTGAATGAATAACAAGGATTTATAACAATGAATGCATTTTATGAAGTGATAAATATGTTTGCTTGCCCTTTCAGATAGTCCACATTACTATGATAAAAGAGGAAATCATTCTTACCATTGCTTTAATTTTACACTCTTCCAAACTCAATGTAATAACCATACTGTCTAAATACTTCGTGCAATTATGACTATTATACTTCTTTTATCTACAGAGCTAATACAAGTGACCCACTGAACTAAGAAGAATTGTAGTAAATCACATTTTCATCAAATCAATGTTAAAGACAGAAGAGATTTAAAAAAATGCTAGAATTGCCCTTGCAAGTTCATTACTTTAAAAGCACACAGATTTTTATTTATGCTAAATTAACAAATTACTAAACACTGAGCACAACCAAGAATCAAATGCTATAACAAAAAATAACTTAAATACAATTAACAACAAACTATTTCTAGGTAGACACTAGCACTTGAGTCCACAGCTGGGAAAGGATAGTTCGCTTTAAAAAAGAGAAAGAGGGAGAGTGAGGTAAATACAATAACTCCCTTGAAATAGCAAATTTATCCCAGCAACAAGCTCACACTGGGACATGGCTAATCCATTCCAAAAAAATAATACTAGAGTTGAATTGAATTCTGGAGCTAGCCTACATTCCAAATATAAATTTTCCAGGGTCTCATTCAAAGTAAGAATTCCATCTCCTCAATAAATGCTTCCTAACAGAGGTAGCATTTGACAAATTTTAGTTATTAAGTTTGTCTTGTTAATTTAAAGCACTTTCCTTACTTTCATTCTTACAATGACAACAAAGTTACTGACTAGAAGCTTACTGCTTCCATGCTCAGGCCCCTCCTACTTCCTAACCCCTCCTACCCCTCCTTTCAACTGCCAGCTTCGTGGCCTACATTTAGAAAGAAAGGGTTTGGAGGTGTGGCTCAGTTGGTGGCCTGCCAGCTAATGAGCAAAAGCTTCAGGTATGGAGTTGAGTTCAAGCCCTAGTCTCTGACACCAAAAAGAAAAAAGAAAAAAGAAAATCCTTCTGAAACCTCTTTTATGATTCTTCAAGGAGTCTTTCACCCCCACTTCCTGACTAGAGAGCAGGAAACGTTTCTCTCTCTCCTATTTCTCCCTACTTTATCCTGTCTTACTAAAATAAATCCTTGCGAATATTTTAAACATTAAGATTATTCCAGGGGAGTCTACAATGGAGCGCACCTCTCTCACTGTACCTCACCTCTCCGCACACCGCAGCCTGGCTCTAACCCACCCCACCCTGCTCCTCACCAGGCCAAAATCAACAAGAACATTCTAGTTGCCAAACTCATCCCAAAAGGCATTGTTCACGTAATTACCTAATTTGACCTTTCTGAGTTAATTGTCTCTCAAACTACTAACCATTCTGTTAACTCTCTTCTTTCTTGACTTTGTGAGGTACCACACACACACACACACACACACACACACACACACACACACACACACACACACACACACACACACACACAGAGGCATGAACATACAAAGATATTGGTAATCCCAGCACATCAGATGTAAAGAACTTGCCCTTCCTCTTTAATGACTCCTCCCTTCAGGCTAGCATGGGTTAATAGTTGGCCATAAAGACTTTGGAGCTAAAAAGACTCTGGTTATTTCCTAGTTGCATACTTTGGTGAGTTATTTAACTCACTGAATCCCCGTTTCCTCTTTGTGTATATGTGCACTAGGGCTTGAACTCACAGCCTGAGCACTGTCCCTTAGCTTTTTTTGCTTAAGGCTAATGCTCTACCACTTGAGCCAGAGCTCCACTTTCAGTTTCTGTGTGGTTAATTGGAGCTGAGAGTCTGGCTTTGAACCATGATCCTCAGATCTCAGCTTCCTAAGTAGCTAGGATTTTAGGCATGAGCCACTGACACCTGGCCAGTTTCTTCATTGTTAAATGTTGATACTATTATGTATCTTACAAGATTGTAGGATGGCCAAGTATGAAGTGCCCAATAAACAGTAGCTTTTATTATATTACTTTTGGGGTATTTTTTTAGTATTTTTGTTGTTATTAAAAAGGTGATGTACAGGGCTGGGGATATAGCCTAGTGGCAAGAGTGCCTGCCTCGGATACACGAGGCCCTAGGTTCGATTCCCCAGCACCACATATACAGAAAACGGCCAGAAGCGGCGCTGTGGCTCAAGTGGCAGAGTGCTAGCCTTGAGCGGGAAGAAGCCAGGGACAGTGCTCAGGCCCTGAGTTCAAGGCCCAGGACTGGCCAAAAAAAAAATAAATAAAAAAATAAAAAGGTGATGTACAGAGAGGTTACATAAGTCAGGTAATGAGCACATTTCCTTTTGGACAATGTCACTCCTTCCCTTGCTCTCTCCCAGTCATGTCATTTTTGTTTTAATTAGCACTATTAATATTAACTAATCACTATCTTGTTATACTTTGACTCTTACAGCCTGAAATTGCTCCACCTCTAGAATCTTAAGCAGAATTCTCAGATCTTACGTGCCTAATCTTTTCACCTTTATTGACATGGGTCCTTCTCACCAATTCTTTCCTGAGGCTCTTCATCATCTTCAGTTTTCACATTCATTCCCATCAGGCCCCAGCTCAGTTTGACTTTTCTTCCTTACTCGAGATCTAGCCATTTAACGTGTGGCCTTGTTACCACCCTCGACTCCTCTGACTTCACACGTCCTTCTACCAGAGCTCTCCATCACACTTTCCTTCCACCCCCATGCAGGTTCAATCTATTCACTTTCTACACGGATAGAGGTAGCTTGTGGTAGTACGAGAGTTCCAGATGACAGCCTTGTGTTTTTTTCTTTTTCTTTCTGAAATAAGAGAATTCTCTTCTTCAGAGTAAGCCTCTCTCACCTTTGCTCCTGGTCCCAACTCCCATTTCCTCTGAGATTACATTTGATCAATTATCTTTCTCTTATGACTTCCACATTCTTCCTCTCCAATGGCTCCTTTTCTTCAGTTTAGGAGGGGTCCTGATGTTCCACCCTCAAAGAAAAACGAGCCTCCTACGAGTCACATCTCCCTGCTCAAGCTTCCCTGCTCACAGCCCTCCCAAATACGTTCACTGGAAGAACACATTCATTGAATGAACATGCTCTTATTTGGTTCAGCTTCTAAAAGTGTAATTCTATCCAAGGAAATAAACCAGTAAATTCTATCAAACTGAAGAAAATTGGTGAATCTTACATCCTCACCTGTTCTTTTAAATAAGGAACAATTACCAGCATGGCTAGTCACCCAGTCAGACAATCAAGCATCATCAATACCTTCTGTGATCTGCGATGCTCATCCTTTACCCCACTTCTAAGCAGGCCCTTTCTAAAGGACTTCCTGCTGTCTCCATCCTCTTCATGACTTCTCAGTGTTCCTACTATTGAGGTTTTCCTCATCTTAAATTCTCAGAGACCTTGGGGCCGGGGAGAGGCCGGTAAAATTTAAAAATGGATATATATTCAGCACATTATGACATAAAGTTATTATACAGATATATTAGATTTTTGGCAAAGTGAGCATGAGGTCAGTTTTTTCCTGATACCAGTCCTGGGGCTTGAAGATAGGGCCTGGGCACTGTCCCTGAGCTCTTTTTGCTCAAGGCTTTGGGATTTCTGGTGGTTAAATGGAGATAAGAGATTCACAGCCTTTCCTGCCCAGGCTAGCTTCGAACCTCCATCCTCACATCTCAGCCTCTTGAGTAGCTAGGATTATAAGTATGAGCCACTGGTGCCCAGCAACGCTATTATTTTTATATGAATCAGCGTCAAAAGTTTCATTATGATACTGATCAAAATATACTGTACACATGGACATGTTAAATTGAAAGCCCTTCATATAGTCATTTGAATAAAAAGGATTTTTAAAAGTGTTTCAGTGTGTACTCTCGCAGCTTTCCTTATCCACTCCCCAATTTTTATATGTAAAATATGTAATTATCCAAATTTCTGTCAAAAATCGTCTATTATACTTACTTTTAAAAATACACTGGGTGCTGGTGGCTCACACTTGTAATCCTATCTACTCACGAGGCTGAAATCTGAGGATCGTAATTCAAAGCCAGCTCATGCAGGATGAGCCAGACTCATCTCCAATTAGCCACCAAAATGATGAAGTAGAAGTATAGCTCAACTAGAAGAGTGCTAGACTGGAGTTAAACGATTAAGGGACAGTACCCAGACCCCGAGCTCACACCCCAACACTGACCAAAACAAAAACCTTCTGGCCTAGAATGTAGTACAAGTGCTAGAGCACCTGTTTAACAAGTGGAAACTGAGTTCAACCCCAGTATCATCTAAAATAAAACGTTTTTAGACTAGTTGCAAACTGGAAAGCAGAGGTCCCACTGGCCTAACATCTCCAGCTACAGAGGCCCCGCACCACAAAGGTCTACTTGCTACCTACACGGAGTGGCCATTCTCCCTCAAGGGTCACTCTGTATTGTACAAGCCACAACTGCAGAGTGACACATACTTACAGAATAGTTTTACTGTGTTCCTTCTCCCATTCATCCCCCCCACCCCTCCACCTCTGGGAACCCTGTTCTCTTTATTGTGTCTAGAGTTTTTACCTTTTCCAGAATGTCATATACTTAGAATCGTAAAGTATGTAGCTTTTTTTCAGACAGGCTTCTTTTATTTAGGAGTCCTTTGTTTCTTTCACAGTTGAGCTAATGAAAACACTACTGTATTAGAGTATGGTTGGCATATGCCATGCCTCTTTTAAAGGTATAATGTGATAAGTTTCAACATACGTACACACCCATGAAACCAGGATCACAATCAAGATAGTGAGCCTATCTATCACGCCCAAAGAGTCTCAGTACACCATTGTTATTCCTCCCTTCTCCACCTCAACATCAGCCACCACTGATACACTCTGCCACTGTAGATTAGTATGGATTTTTCAGCATTCCATGGATGAAATCACACACTATGTAGTACTTACTTTTTTTCTTTATGGCTAGCTTTTTTTTTCAGGTAGTGTTAATTACTTGGGGATTTATCCATTTTGTTGCAGGAGCTTTTCCAACTATTTGCACAACTAGAAGCTCTCATTTCCTCACCGATTTGGGATTTCGGTTTCAAACTCACAAAATGAACAATAACTAGCCTTTTGGAAAATTATCTGATTCCTTTCCCAATTAATTAAGATAATCAGTTTTAAGTACTACTCCTTCATGATATTGGGAAATATTTGCCTTTGTTCTATTTTTTTCCCAGAAGTTACTCTTGGTAAGCACTCAAAATTTCCAAATGTATGAGACCTCTCTCAATTACTATAAGCAAGGAAAGGGAAGTTAAAAGGTACAAGCCCAACACTGGTGAAAAGCAGTATCGAAGAACATAGGGTCCCCACTGATGCCAACATCAGTTTATAACTAGCCATTAATCTGACATTAATCTGACAGGACAGATTTTTACATGTTTTCAGGGTGTATTTCAGCTGAAATATATTTTACAATAATTGGTTTATTTCCTAGTTCTAATTTACTTTTAAATTCCAGGAGCTAGATATTTTTATCCAAATTTTAAAGGTCAGATTCTATTGCTCCAGTAGTGTATAATTTGATGTAAAAATAAAAAGCTCTGCTTAATATGTTATGACCCATTTATTTCAAGCCAACTCTAATGAAACAAAAGAAATAGGATAATCCTTCTATATTACTGACATTAGTAAAGTATTAAAATTTCAGGTCATTTCCATTGTAATTTCACAAATGGCCAAGTGAAGCCACATTTGATAATATTTCTGGGACTAAAAAAAAATGTTTTGAACTTAAGCCAGGCATCTAAAGATTATTCAGAAAAAGACTGAAGGTTCTGAAGTTAAATGTGACAAGAGACTAAAAAGGTACTCTGAAATTCTGGATTATATGGTTTCTCTACAACTGAAAGTAACAAATATATGGCCTGAGTTGAAGCAAACAAAAACAACAAAAGTATATTGAGAGAGAGAAAAAAAAAAAGGGATGGGGGCTGGGGATATAGCCTAGTGGCAAGAGCGCTTGCCTCGTATACATCAAGCCCTGGGTTCGATTCCCCAGCACCACATATACAGAAAACGGCCAGAAGTGGCGCTGTGACTCAAGTGGCAGAGTGCTAGCCTTGAGCAAAAAGAAGCCAGGGACAGTGCTCAGGCCCTGAGTCCAAGGCCCAGGACTGGCAAAAAAAAAAAAAAAAAAAAAAAAAAGGATGGGCTAGGTCGGTTCAAAAAAGCTAAACAGAAAATGAATATGAAATAAAAATTATCAGTTTAAGGGGTGAGGGGGATGATAAGCCCTTGGAACACTCAAGGCAACATAAAAAGCTTCCACAATTCATAGGCACTAGTGTTTACTACTAAGAATCTCCACTTGAATGTTTAATCTTGTCTTCTAACCCCTCCTCTTCTCTTCTCATAGGTCTCATCTCAGTACATAGCTATCTTTCCTCTTACTTGGAAAAAAAACCGTTGGTGTCCTTTACATCTCTATCTATGCAGCAATCACCAACCTCTCTCTGGGGCTAATTCCATTCAGCCCCAAGCTCCAGATCCTCTCTGGCTGCCGGGATGACTTCAGCCCCAGGTTTGGAATTCCTGCTTCTTCTCCAGCCCATCCTCTCCCCCAACAAGGTCTATTTACCATCTAGCCACAAATCAGATTCTATCATTTTTTACTCAAAAGATGACTCACTTCCCTACCAAGCCTTCCACAATCTGCTCTCCCATCCTCCCGACTTCTCAGGCCTTCTTCCTACCAATCTTCGCTCACTGTATCGCAGCCAAGTCAGCCTGGGGACAGTCCACAAACACACCTCGGCACATTCCTGCTTCAGGGCTGCTTTTGCAAGCCTTTCCCTCCGTTTGCACAGACTTCTCCT
This sequence comes from Perognathus longimembris pacificus, assembly GCF_023159225.1. Lineage (NCBI taxonomy): Eukaryota > Metazoa > Chordata > Mammalia > Rodentia > Heteromyidae > Perognathus > Perognathus longimembris. Next base: position 2,035,732 of record NC_063178.1, read on the forward strand.
AGAAAGGGGCATGAATTACCCCTCACTTCCTCCCTGTTGCTCAAGTCTCAGCCTCCAGAGGCCTGGCCTGGCTACCTCCAAACAAAACTGCAACCCCTTTTGGCTATCCGTCCACCTTCTCCCTTGCTTTTTCTCTACAATCCTTCCCATCGTCTGACAGCAATATTCTATGTATCATCCTAGACCCCCCATGAGCGTGCACCTGGCTCTTTGTAAGTGTCCGGCAAACAGCAGCTGTCCAACACACACTGATAAAATACTTAGATAACTGTACAGAATAGGAAGCACAAGAATCACACTCTCTTATTTTCTCCTTCTGCTGCTCCCTCTTCCAGAACTCCTCACTGCAGTATCAACATGGATGACAGCGAAAGGCTACCTCACTAGGGAAAGTTGCGGGCCACCGAGACCAGGTATTAACTGCATTTCTAAAATGAGCGAAAGCTGAAGGGTCAGCATCTGTTATTATAGCTACCAGGCTTCCAGGAGCGGCCGTGCAGGACGGCCGGGAACCTTCAGGAAGGAAGAAAGGACGGCTCCGTCCTTCGGGCTTGATGCGTGCATCCATCCGCTCCACAAACCCACCCGAGAGAACCGAAGGGGCGAACGTGACGATCCCGCCGGCTCCCCACACAGGGAGGGAGGGGTTCCACGCGAGACCCAACTCCCTCGCCCTTAGCCGCCAACGACGCCCCCTCGAGTGCAGCGCTGGGGATGCAGCTTCTGCGGAGCTGGGGTGATGGGGGGGGGGGCTGGGGTTCTGTTTACCAAGGGTCAGGAAGAAGCGGGGGGGGGGGGCGTTCCTTAAAGCTCACCCCGGGGCACCCACAGCCCCCTCCCCGGCCCGGCTGGGGCTCCCCGGATGCCCGCAGGCCTGGGGGGGACGGGGGTGTCCGGCGGAGAGGAGGGGCCGTCCGGCCCGGGAGGGCGCGGACGGGGCGGCGGCGCGCACCTGTCACCGCCCGTCACCTCCCGGGGCTCGGCACCCCGCGGGCCGCCGCACGGGGGCGGGAGGGGGGGGGCACCGGCCTGTCGCGCCGGGAAGTAAAGTTGGCGTCGGGTCCGCGCCGCGGCCCCGCTCGCGTCCCGGGAAGGTTCGGAGCCCCGAGGCCGGGCGAGCCCCGGGCGCGCCAGCCGAGGCTCCCCACCCCGCCGCCCCCCGGCGCCCGCAGCGTGGCCGCGACCCCCGCCCGGCCGACCGCCGCCGCCGCCACCCCTCCCCCCACCGCCTCCAGGCCGCACTCGGGTCGCGACCCCCGCCCCCGGCGACCTTACCAGCTCGGGGCGACGCCGCGCGCTCCCGCGCCCGCACCACCTCAGGCCTCCGCCGCCGCCGCCGCCGCCGCCGCCAACTCCCCGCCCCCGCCCCCTCAGGTAACCCGGGAAACCGGCAGCCCCGCCCCTTCCTCCCCCGCCCGGACCCACAGGCCCGCGCCTCCGCGCGTGCGCGCTGGCCGCACCCCGCCCGTCCCGAGCCCCGCCCAGCGGGGAGGGCACGCCGAGGTCGCCTGCGCGAGGCGCAGCGCCCAGCAGCCAATGGGAAGAAAGGGAGGGCCGGATGTGGGCGGGGCCTGGAGGGGTGGGCGGGGCTTCTTGCCCGTCAGTGACTGCGGGCCCGGGGTAAATCCGGCCGGCGGCCGCCCTAGGCTGATTGTAATGGGGGGGGCCGCCCGTCCCCACCCGCTAGCCACCGTGACGGGCCGTGAGATGCCAGAGGTCCAGGGGAAGAGCTTCCACCCTACCGGCAGATCGTCGACGGGTGGACAGGCAGGCAGTTGCCGTGGAATCAAACACCACCGTCTTGTTTCTTTGGTTTGTCTGCACGGGGCCCACGGAACCGAACCCGCTCGGGGTGGGCCGTCCGAAGGCCGTCTTTCCACGTGCGACGCCCAGCTCGCTCCACTCGCACACGACTCGGTGACAGTCCAAGCTGCATGCGGTCGACGGAGGCTCCCTGGGGAAAGTTCCCTCTTTAAAACAACCCCACTCGACTCTGATGTTGAACCGTTTGCATTGCACGACTTTGAACAGGAGATGCCCACTTCCTGTGGCAGGCAGCCATTTAAAATGGGTGTGCAATGGGTGAACGACACACCAAGTCCCTGCCGAGTCAACGAAAGAGATACTCTAGGGAAATGAACACCTACTGTGTGTTAGCTCCTGCACCGGGCGCTGGAGCTACTGTGAGGTCTCCAAATTGAAAGACATGGAAGAAACCAAGCTTCACCTGTTTCACAATGTTTAACATAAGGCTACTCTAATTTACACATCATCCTACCTACTCCTATTATTGGCTTTCTCCCGTTAAAATCTTAAATCCCCCCATGTAGAGGGGCAGGGCGGTACTGGGTTTGAACTCATTGCCTAGTGCTTGCTAGACAGGTCCTCTATGACCTGAGCCATGCTTCCAGCTCTTTTTTGCTTTAGATATCCTTTAGATTTTGCAAGGGGAAGGCCTCAGAATTCAGCCAGGAACCTCAGACACATGCCACCATGCCTAAATTCTGTTTGACCTGGGGTTCTCAATAACTTGCTGCTTTGAGTTCCCTTGAACGCCTGTCTTTCACATCTTGGCCTCCCTAATAGCTGGGATTACAGACATGAGCCATCACACCTGACCCTAAACACTCCTTCTTAATGATCAAGTCATACTAATGTCAAGTAATAAGTTACTTTCTGTTTCCCTTGAATGGAAGATGATAGAGGATTATTATTTCATTAAATCAAAAGGAAATGAGACAGACTTTGTATGACACTAGTAGACATATGGCCCACCAAGTATTTTTATTCATAAAAGGCACAAAGTGATGCCAGTTATGACTCTTCTCTCTGTATTTCTGAGTCATAAAGCATTTTAATCAAGCTGCTCCAGTACTGATTTTATCCGTTATCTTAGAAAATCAATATTAACCATGCACATTAGATAAAACTTAATTTAAAAGATTTTAAATGACCAGGTGCCGGTGATTCATGCTCCTAGCTGTTCAATGGGCTGAGATGTGAGGGTCACGGTTCAAAGCCAGCCCAGGCAGGAAAGTCTGTGAGACTCTAACCTCTAGCACTGTGGCTCCAAGTGGAAGGCCACTAGCCTTTCGTACAAAAGCTTATTCAAGCCCCATGACCAAAAAACAATTTTTTTTCGAATGAAACCCAAGAAAAATAATAAGTACATAGGAAAGAACCCCTGTGTACATATACATAGCACACTGGAAAACTTTGAAATGGTAAGTTCTCCAGATAATTAAAGTCTAATATTCAATTCTAGGGACATGGCCTTGCTCTCAGCTTCTCAAAAGGCAGAGGTAGGAAGACCATGGATCGCTTGGGTGAAGGCAGGACCCTATATGAAAACCAAACGAAAAGGAAAAGGAAGGGTTAGAGTGCTTGTTTTTTTTTTTTTGTTTTGTTTTGTTTTTTTTTTTGTTTTTTTTTGTTTTTGGCTAGTCCTGGGCCTTGGACTCAGGGCCTGAGCACTGTCCCTGGCTTCCTTTTTGCTCAAGGCTAGCACTCTGCCACTTGAGCCACAGCGCCACTTCTGGCCGTTTTCTGTATATGTGGTGCTGGGGAATTGAACCCAGGGCCTCGTGTATACAAGGCAAGCAAAGCACTCTTGCCACTAGGCCATAGCCCCAACCCCGAACATATAGCTCTTTTTTTTTTTTTTTGGCCAGTCCTGGGCCTTGGACTCAGGGCCTGAGCACTGTCCCTGGCTTCCTTTTTGCTCAAGGCTAGCACTCTGCCACTTGAGCCACAGCGCCACTTCTGGCCGTTTTCTGTATATGTGGTGCTGGGGAATTGAACCCAGGGCCTCATGTATACGAGGCACGCGCTCTTGCCACTAGGCCATATCCCCAGCCCCAGAGTGCTTGTTTAGCAAGTGAAAATCTTGGAGCTCAATATCCAGTACTGAAAAAATAAATGCATGAACTAAAAAAAAAAAAAACTAAAATGAGATTGCAACACCACCGCTTAAAATATTCAGTCAGCGCAAATGTGCACAATTTCACAACTATTGGCTACCGAACTACCTTCAAATGTCTCCAGTGACTAGTGGATGGGTAAATTACATTGTGTCACGAGTCTACTGAAAGCTTGCAATGACTCCCCATTTCACTTAGATAAAGCCAAAGTCCTTACGCTGACCTTCAGAGCTCAGTACCAGCTGGCTTTCCACCATTACTCTCTCATCATTACCTCTTTACTGTTTACCAAACGTGCCAGACAGGTTCTTGGTGAAGGCCTTAGCCCAGCTGGTCCAGGTATGAAGTGCTTTTCTCCAAAGAGCCTATGGGATTGCCATATGCCCTTGCCTCTTTCCTGCTTTAAATCTGGTTTTCTTTGTCTCAAGCTTATTTTAATGACTCCCTAAATCTAGGCAGTTAGAACTTTTGCCCTGGGATCCTCTGTTTGAATGCTCTCATTAGACAAATCTCCCTAATAAAAAAAAGTTAATACACAGAGATGATCTGTCACTTGAGGTCTTTAAATAGGTACTTTGAAACTTTATTAAAGGGGCCAATTCCTAATTAATGTCTTAGTGAGTAGCAACTTCTGCTTTTTACAGACATGATCAGATTAGATTCGAGTACGATTCTTTTGTGTCGTTTTCTCCTCTATATCACAGGTAGCATTTTCACTCTCTGAAAGCGTCTACACTCACTCGTACCATTGCACTAAAAGGAAATCCATGTCACCACACCTTCTAATGTCATGGCTTTTGCAACCAGCTATGAGTCTTAAGCCAACCCAGCTTTCCTCCCTTGCTGTGGAAAAGCTCTTTCTGCGGGTGATTGACCCAGAGTTCTACTTCCATATGGAAAGAGAGACAACTTGTGGGCATTTGTCCCATTCGTTCTCATGAAGACTTGCTTTTTTTTTTTTTTGTCAAATTTTGATTGCTTTTCTATCTACCATAGAAATAGAAATACCTTGTGTGTATGTGTTTGTATATATGTGTGTAACTTCAAAATTAGATAAGTATACACTACAGAAAAGGTATGCTATTGCTATACTTTCATCCCAAAGACAATCATGCTGGTGGTCAGTTGCCAACAGCTATAATCCTTCCTATTCAGGAGGCTGAGGTCTGAGGATAGCGGTTCAAAGCCAGCCCAGGGCAGGAAAGTCTGTGATACCCTTTATGTCCAATTAACCAACAAAAATCCGGAAATGGAGCTGTCGCTCAAGTAGCAGATGTCCAGCCTCAAGCGAAAAAGCTAAGAGATAGATAGTGCCCAGGCTGAGTTCAAATCCCAGTACTGGCGTGCGTGTGCACACGCGCATACACACGCGCGCACACACAATCTCAAAGACAATCATCAGGAATTGCCACAAAGGCTCACAGATGCTTTAATACACACACGTTGTCATTCCTGTCTTTAGTACGAGCCTATTGCCATCACTGCCACCTGAAAAAAGAGAGATTTTGATTCTAGCCAAGTCATTTGCTTGGCATTTCTTATTGAAATAGCAAATATTTGTCTGTCTTTATTCCTGATATGATCCCATGGCCACAAGTTGCTGATTAACTTCCTGCTATAACCCACATGAGCTATTTATTTTGGAAGTGCAAACTAAGCCAGTCCTCCATAATCAACTGGCTAGGAAGTAAAAGAAATTGTAAATCACCGTCATTAGAAATACAGATTTCCCATCCATTCCTAGTTATAAAGCCACCAGCCCGGGTGACCAGAGCAGATGAACGTTTGTAAGAAGTCTCCAAAGCTCCCAGTAGCTCGTTCAGAAGGAAAGTGGATGGAGTATCGATTGACCAGTACAGATCAGCACAGATGGGGAGGGCCAGGTGAAGGCCGGGTTAGGAACACAGGTGGTAAGGACGTGTGATTCACTGCCTGTGCAAAAGACCTAGTCAAAAAGGAAAAATAACTTATTAGGTCCTGCTTCAGCTTCTCTAGCCTAGGAAAACGACTGGGTGCACTAGGCTCAGTGTCGTGAGTTTTACACAGAACCGACATATTTTCAGTTCTGTGGTTGGAATCTGGCACCTGCTCTACTATTCAAGCCACATCCCTACCTCACAGAGCTAAATGTAGTCAAGACTGTCCTTTATTCTGAAATTTCGCTCTGCCAGCGTGTTGGGTTTTTTTTTTTTTAACTCAGGACCTCACACTGGCTAAGCAGATACTCTACTGCTGAGCTACTCCTCCAGTCTGCTTTTGTGCTAAAATTTTTTTGAGACAAGTTCTTGCTTCCTGCTGAGAGTTCCCAGGCCATAATGTGCCTGCTTTAGGTGCCGTGCCACTGGACCTAGCTCTCAGTTGACAAGGGAGCTTGAGAACTTCTCTACCCAGACTCAGCCTCCCCAGAAGCTACGATGACAGGGTGAATCATTGGTGCCCAGTTCCCTTCCTACATTTTTAGAACTTCAGTCTGCTTTCCTTTTGTGATCTACAAATAACAATCTGGCATGCTGTCAATGTCCTTTCTTTATTTTTCTGTGTGGTGTGTGTGTGTGTGTGTGTGTGTGTGTGTGTGTGTGTGTGTGTGTTGCCAGTCCTGGGGCTTGAACTCAGGGAAGCCTGAGCATTGTCCCCGGCTTCTCTTTGCTCAAGGCTAGCCCTCTACCACTTGGGCCACAGAGCCACTTCTGGCTTTTTCTATAGATGTGGTGCTGAGGAATCAAACCCGGGGCTTCATGTATGCAAGGCAAGCACTCTACCTCTAGGCCATAGTCCCAGCCCTTAATGTCCTTTCTTGGCAATATGACCATTCAATTGACAATATAGGGCTGGCAACTCAATTGCTCCCTGAAAGGAAAAAGGGTGGTTGTTCAATTGGTGGTACTGATATAGTTGTTAGTGATATGGTGTGTGAGTGTATATGTGGGTGAGAGAGGAGGGGGAGGGAGAGAGGGAGGGAGAGAGGGAGGGAAGGAGGGAAGGAGGGAGGGAGGGAAGGGAGGGGAAGGGGGAAGATTTATACAGTCCATGTGCCAAGAAACCACTGACACCTTGGCCAAGAGAGGCCAGAGAAGTTTCCTACTGGCTGGAAGCATCACATTACCTAGGAAGGGCAGGCCACGCCCTGGGCTCACAGAGTCAGACTTGGCATTTTAACAAGCTCCTGGATTATTTATTTGCACACTCAAGGAGTACTATGCTAAGAGAGCAGCATGTGTAACAACTACTGATAGAACCCAGTGCAGTGGTTCAAGCCTGGAATCCGAGCCACTTGGGAGGCAGAGATCAGGGAATCACGGTTTGAGGCCAGCATGGGCAAAATGAAGTTTTCTTTTTTTTTCATCAGTTGTGGGGCTTGAACTCAGCACCTGGGTGCTGTCCCTGAGCTTTTTCTCTCACGGCTAGGGCTGCACCACTTTGAGCCATAGCACCACTTCCTGTTTCCTGGTGGTTACTTGGAGGTCAGGGTCTAGTGCGTGCAGAGAGCCAGGAACGACCCCGGGAAGGAGGCTGGGCATACGGCCTAGTGGCAAGAGTGCTTGCCTCGACCCTGGAAGGAGGCCGGAGCGGCCAGGCCCCCGCCCGCACGGGACGCGGACCTTAGATGAAGCCAGGCTGCCGTGTCTGCCGGGTGAGCCTCCCTGTGAGCTCACCAACGTCATAAACATGAAGGGACACCTGCTGTGTATTGCGCTGATGGCGAACTGGCCCAGAGACGTAAGGAATGGGCTGAGGGCAGTGAACCGGGCAGGGCTGCTCCCGGGTGTCCAGACTCCAGATCCCCAAACCCCACTGGAGAGAGAACCACACCGCTTCCACGGCAGATAGCCCACGCCCCGCTCGCGGCACGTCTCCAGAGAAACGGCTCAAAGGCATTTTCCAGCCTAACGGCAGCAAGAACATTACTCGCACGGTCGCTGTTCAGCCAGTTTGCAACCTCCGTGGGAAAGCCATGCTTCCTGCAGGAAATGCCCTTCGCGGGGTCATCGTTGGGCTCCCCTTATCTACAATGACTCCCGGGCTCCATGACCACACCGAAGATGCGCGTTCAACACACCCAGTTAAGTTAGTGCAGAAGGGGCGGCGGCGGTGGCGGCGGCGGTGGCGGCGGCGGTGGTGGCGGCGAGCTGGGTCCCTTGTTGACTCTGCAGTCCTGGCTGCTGTTCAGCTGACTTGGGGTAGCATGGCGTTCCTGGCATTGCCAGCAGCGAGAGCAGCCGAGGCAGGCTGCCGGGAACCCCGTTCGATCGTTGGCAAGGACGAGTCCTGCTGGGCTCTGTGATATCCCCAGAGGAGGGCAGATGGCCAAGCAATGGCTCCGTGCTCCGTGCGAACACAATGTCCCTATGGGAGAGGGGCGGGGTGGCCCCCCGCGCCGGGGCTCGCCAGCCAGTCATCCCGGGAGGACTCCTCCCGTGCTGCTTTGTCCTGGGGCCCCCGTGGTGCTGGGAAGTCTCCTGGTCTCCAGCACGGCCATAGGCCCGGTGGCGCTCGGGCTCCTTGGCAAGGGCTCCCCTTGGGTCCCGCGGGGAGGTTGGCAAATGCAGCTCCCTTCCTCCGCAGCGCCGTGGCTTGAGCAGCGCGGCTCCCCGCCGCCTCTGCAGAAGGGCCTGGCCTCGCGGGTCTCCGCAAGGGCCCTCGTTCCCCGCGCCTGCCCATTGCACGCTGTCACCAAACCCACAGCCCTGGCTTCCCGGCATTCCTCGGGTCAGCATCTGCCTCTCTCTTTCCTTTTCCCCTGCTAGTGTTATCTTGTTAAAATGCCAGTTAAGGGGCTGGGAATATGGCCAAGTGGCAAGAGTGCTTGAAGCCCTGGGTTCGATTCCCCAGCACCACATATATAGAAAACCAGAAGTGGTGCTATGGCTCAAGTGGCAGAGTGCTAGCCTTGAGCAAAAAGAAGCCAGGGACAGTGCTCAGGCCCTGAGTCCAAGGCCCAGGACTGGCCAAAAAAAAAAAGTTAAAATGCCAGTTACAAAGTATGTGTGTGTGTGTGTGTGTGTGTGTGTGTTAGTACTGGGGCTGCTCTCACATGGACAGGCCCAGAGATTAAGCCCCCCCGCCCCTCCCCCCCACAAAAGAGAAAAGAGAAAAAAAACAACAACTCTGGATGATCTGGTATTTAACAGAGCAAAATGCCAGGCCCTCCTGCTGAGTCCAACCCCTGAATGGGTTCAGCAAAGAAAAGAGACACTCGTGGCCCAAACCTCGCAGCCAAAGCCAGGGTTCTCGTCAGGACTGGGGGCACAAGCTGAGTGTGGGCAGATCCTGTGACAGCCGGGCCCTTCACTCGCCGGAAGCCGCCAGTCACAAGAGGAAAGCAGCCGGGGCAGGCTGGCTTGCCCTTGGGGCAAGTCCCGTGGGGCTGAGGTGGCTGCTGTCACCAGCAACGAGGCCTGTCCCCCACCTACCAAGACAGTTACCTGCCGCCCTCAGCCCACGGGGGCTGCAGGTATCGGAGGGCAGCTGTGCCAGCCTAACCCCCAGATCCAATCCACCTACGCACCTGGAGGTTCTAGAAAGTTCTGAGGGTTTACCTACCCTTTTCCCTGCCCGCCTCCACTGCTGTTACAGAAACAACGGGGACCCGCTTGTTGGTTCCTTAAAAGGATAAATAGAGAACTGCCACATGAGGCAGAAATTCCTAGAATAGTTCTCGAAAAATCTAAGTAATTTGGATTAGAATATCTCCAAGATGGAAAGCAGAGTCTCAGACTCCTGTGTGCCAGTATTCATACCCACAATCAACAAGGGGTAGGAAGAAGGTTTATTCACCCACGGATGAATGGATGGATGGATGGAAACAAAATGTAACATAGCCTCCCAACTCCATGGAGATGGAGGTTTGGTGATTGATCACCAAAGGTTAAAGGTCAGCCCCGGAGGAAGGTAGCAAGGGCTCATCTCAACAAAGAATCGGGACGTGGTGGTACACAGCTACAGTCCTGGCTGTGTGGGAGGTAGGGGTAAGAGGATCGTGGTCCTAGGCCAACCAGGACATAAGACCTTCTCTGAAAAATTACTAGAACAAAAAGTGCTAAGGGTGTGGCTGGAATGATAGGGCACTGGGCTAGCACACACTAGGCCCTAGATTCAACCCCTGCGATCACCATTAATCCATCAAGTAACCAACCAACACATGCTATAGCATCCGTGACGTTGCAGTGAAGCAAACACTTGCAAGAGTCAAACTTGAGGGCTAGTGGCAAGAGCGCTTGCCTCGTATACATGAAGCCCTGGGTTCGATTCCCTAGCACCACATATACAGAAAATGGCCAGAAGTGGCGCTGTGACTCAAGTGGCAGAGTGCTAGCCTTGAGCGGGAAGAAGCCAGGGACAGTGCTCAGGCCCTGAGTCCAAGGCCCAGGACTGGCCAAAAAAAAAGAGTCAAACTTGAAGCCAGAGGACCCTGCTGTGTTCACCTTGGTACCCTGGGAGGGGAGGGGAGGGGAGGGAAGGGGAGGGGAGGGAAGGAGAGGAGAGGGGAGGACAGGACAGGACAGGACAGGAGAGGACAGCAGAGGAGAGGACAGGAGAGGAGGGAAGGGGAAGGGGAAGGAGAAGGGAGGAAAGGAGGGAGGGAGAGAAGTGTGTGTTTACATCAACCCTCCCCTCAATCCTCTGTGTGGTACCATGGGAAGGGAGTATTGATGGAGGCATGCCCAGCCCCTCCTGCTGCTCATCCCCCCCCCCCCCCGCCCCCTTGGATGGGTCATGTCGGAATCTGCATCTGATTCCGGGCAAGCAGACTCACTTTAAACCTTATGCACCTTTAAAGTGTTGGCACCGGGCCCCTGCTCCAGGCTTTGGAATAAAATCAAAGCTTGCTCGGAGCTGGCTTTGGTCTAATAATAGGCTCACAGGTATGTCTGCAGCAGCTTGGTTGAGTGCAGTCTTCTCCTTTAAAGATGGGCAAGCAAAGTCTTCCCCTTTCTTGGCATCTGGGAGGTGAATCATGCAGAAACTGAAAGAGGGGGCGAACGCCTTCGCCCTCTCCCGTTCCGGCCCCAGGAGTCCCTGGACGCCAGCCAGGCGCTGCCTTCCACACACGTGGGGAGGGGTCTGGGCAAAACAGCACTGTAGCCAGAACAGAAGACACCAACTCAACCCAAACAGAACCATGGCGCTGGCCCTGACCGTCCCCCGGGGCTGTGTCTCTCAGCTGGAGGACCCTCCGGCCCCATTGGGGATGGAGACGTGGGCCTGAGCCGGCTCCCCCTTGTTGGAAGTAGCAGGTGTAAGCGACAGGTTTGGGTAGCTGTGTGAGCCAGGGACCGCTGGGTCTTGGGTACCGTGTGCTGTGGGGCCAGGAGACCCCGAGGTAAACGGAGCGCAGGGGAGCTCCCGAGGGCACAGAGTCCTGTGAAGACAGGATTTTGATAAGTAAACTGTAATGGGGTGTGAGGTGGCGCACAGAAGGTGGGGGGGGGGGGGGAGGCTGAGCTAGGTGGGATGGGGGGACTCCAAGAAGGATGTGGTCGGAATTGTGATTTCCAAGAATGACTTCTGAACGTCATAGAGTTTGTGGAAGATGAAAACAATGGCCCCCAAGATGTGCACGTCTTGATCCCCAGTGCCCGTGAGTGCGTGACAGAAGGCACTTTGCTGATCTATCTGGTTAACCACCTTGCTGGCGGCAGAAGTGAGAGGCTTAGTGCGGAGGGGGAGGGCGTCGTGAGCCACTGGGCGCGGCCGCATCTGGGGGAGGGAAGGGGGAGGGAAGGCAGCCGCCCTGCGCCCTCCTCCGTCCTCCTCCTCCGCGGGAGCCCCCTGAAGGAGCCTGCCCTGCCGGCACTCAGCCTAGCCCTTAACGCAAGTGCGGGCTTCTTCCAGAATTACGAGAGGGTGAACTCATTTTGTAACCGGTTAGGTGTGCAAGAGGAAACTCACACAGAGCTTGCGCAACCGCTTGCCCAATGTCGTGAATTACGCAGTGATGAAACCCTTGTGAAAACCGACAGTGAGCCATTCCAATGCCCAAGCCAGCTTCACTTCAGAGTCTGTGCTCCTGCTTAAGAGCCTCCTGGGTTCTTGCTCAAGGCGTTCCGGAGAGCCTGCCTTCTCTGTGGCCCAATGCTTTTGGAGACGGCAGGCCGCCTTAGCGGCTGCAATGGAAAGCTAGACACAGAGCGGCCACGCTGGCTTTTTGAACAGCAAGCTTATCTGCTAGCAAACTTAGGTGCCGGGCCTGACACTGAGTGCTGAGCACACTCACGTTTCTGGGCCTCGTCAGCGGGATGTTGGCTTGAGTGGATGGGCTTGGGTCTTAGCATTATCTGCCCCCCACCACCCGCCACCCGCAGCGCCTCTGGCCTTCCTCTTGCCTTCCCCCCCCCCCCCCCCCCCCGCCTTCCTCTGCACGGTGTGAGCCCATCCCAGCCTGGCTGGGGGGAAGGAAAAGTCCCTCTCCTCCCCAGGGGCTGGCGTTCGTGGAGGCCATCTTTAATCCTCAGCCTCCGCTCAGCAAGCTGAGCGTTCGCGTCCAGCGGGTTTGTCAGAGAGAGAGGAGAGCTGTCCTAGTCTGTTAAGTCTACCACCACATTCCAAGTCTCACTGGGATGGTTCAAGACGAGAAAATAAAATAACAAACCCCCTTCCGGCTGGTTCCGGGAATGGCTAGGGCCATGTCATCTGGCGCAGAGCCTGGGAAGGAGGACTAGAAATCGGATCCCGGTCCTTGGGAAATGATCCAGGCCGCCCGAGGCGATCGGTGTGCGCGGGTGAACGCAGTCGGCTACTCGGCAGCGATCCCGCTCTCTCCGCGGCCCGGGGGCCCGGCGGCCCCGGTGGTGGACCCGTGCGTGGCCCGTCCATCTTGGAAGCGTGGAGAGCGCCACACGAGCTCCCCTCCCGCTCTCTGCGCCCCGGTCCTCTTGCAGTTCTGCCAATCCCAGCCCCGTCGCTGCTCCCGGATCTCCGACACACGCCTCGGCCGCTTCATCCGCCAGAGGGGAGGCTAAGCGTCCACCTTGCGGACGGCTGCGGTGACCCCTGCCCCGGGAAGCACTCAAGAAGCTTACTTTGTACGGAGTCTGAGTGACTTGGGAGCTAGAGATAGGAGGATTCTACTTGGAGGCTGCCAGGGTAAAAGCTGAAAAACAGGCTGAAAAAAGCAAAAGGCTAGAGCCGTAGAGAACTGGCCTGGCAAGGTTGAAGCTCTAGCCTGAAGCAGACCAGGAAGAAGAGGAGCAAGGGGAGGAAGAGGAAGAGGAGAAAGATGATTTTTCCAAGTGATCGGCTCATTGTAGTAATGAATCATTAATATCTACCATTTCTAACTTTATTCAAATAAGTAAGACTCAGAGCTTGGACACTCCGCTAACATAGCGATACGCATCTCTTCTCCCCAAATTCTCAGAACAAGGCTCTTCACACCACTCTGAGAGCCCTATTCCTGTGACCAGGTTACTTGCCAGTCCATTTTCCCAACTCCAGAGTTTGAAGTCTCGGGCCAGGTGCTGGGGTCTGACGCCGGCAATCCTCGCTACTCGGGAGGCTGGGAGCTGAGGGCCCTGGTGTGAAGCCAGCCCGGGCAGGAAGTCTGTGAGACTCTTACCTCCAATTAACCATCCCCAAAAAGCTGGAAGTGGAGCCGTGGCTCACGTGGTACAGCACCAGTTTTGAGCAAAAGAAGCTTAGGAACAACGTCCAGGCCCTCAGTTCAAGCCCCAGAATGGGTGGTACCGACGTCCCAGTCCCACGTCTCAGTTCCCGTCTGGCTCTTTCCAGTCCTGTCTCCAGCCGCCCCGTTTCCATGGATGCCCGCGGCCCTGAGCCCTCTCCCCCTCCGTCTCCAGTGTCTCTTACTGCCCATCAGTCCGCATCTCCCAGCCGCCACTCCTGCCACTGAGCCGTCAGTGCGTGTCCTGAGCTCCCCAAACAAACGCCTACAGCCTCCTGTGCTTGTCGGGGCGCGGCCCCCGCGTTCCTCCGCGCGGGGCTGGGGGCCCGGGCCGCGTCTGGATGGCATGGGTGGGAGACGGAGCGGGAGAAAGGATGAGTCACTCGGCTGTTCTCAGTGTGAGTGTGTCACGGACTATAAAAAGCAATCGGACAATTACATTCAGAATCCTGTTGGCTTGCGGGACACTCGGCCACAAGTGTCTGTCAGGCCTCGGCGACAGGCATGGCGACTGGGTGGCCCGGCCCTGGCTCCCGAGGAGGGGCGGAGGACGGGGAACTGAGGGCTGGTGCTACCTACCCCGAGGTCGGGGCTGGGCCCCTCGGTGTGAACCATGCACGGCTCAGCCAGGGGAGGCACCTGCGCTGAGACCAAACCGGGCCCCAACTCCCAATCCGAAGCTCTCGCTCCCTGGCTGGTGCTCGCCCACCAAGCCCCGCCTCCACCCCCCTCTTTCTTTCCCCCCCACCCCCCCCGCCCCCTGTGAGGAGGCAGCAGGAAGGTGCCAGCAGCAGCAAGCCGGGCAGAGAGCCCAGGGGGTGGGGGGGGCACCAGCCAGCCCCCGGGGGATGGCACCGAACTCACCACAGTCACTCCAGCACTGCACGCACCACCCGCCGCCCTGGTCCCTCCTATCCCCCGGGGACTCAGAAGCCAAGCGCCCAGAGGAGACGTCCATGAACCCATGCAGCCCCACAGCGGCTCAGAGAGAGACCCCGGATTCGGGCCAGGGGCACACACACACACACACACACACACACACACACACACACACACACACACCGTGATCAGACCTTCCTCCGAAGCGCTGGCAATGAACACCCGCTTGTTCCGGCCTGGAGAGGCTTGGTGAAACCACGAGCGGTCACCTGACGCTCCGATGAAGAAGCCCGAGCTGCCGCCACGTGACGGGCACCAGGCACCCGCCCGCGGAGGTCCAGCGTGGGGTGCCGAGCGGGGCGGAGGCAGGGAGCAGGGCCGCGGAGCCGGCTCACACCCACCGGGCCACACTTCCGCCTGCTTCCTGCGGGTCACTGGCTGCACTCAAAGGCTTCAGCTGGAGCACAGCCAAGTTCCCTCTTCAAAAAGCCTCACGCGGGAGAGAGCCGCGAGCGCAACGCTCCCACGGCCCGGCCCGGGGCCCCGCGACCGGCAAACGCCCCACGGCCAGCAAGGTGGCCCCACAAACCCCGCAGAGCTCAACCGCACCTTCCTCTGCTTTGGCTGCACAGTTGAGTTCCTGGGGCTTTTATCTAGAACTGTCTAAACAGGACCCCACAGAGGGCTCACAACTCCACAGAGAAGGAGGGGTCTGTGCCGACCGTCGGCTTCCAAATCATCCTCTAGACTGCGCCCTGCCCAGCCGCCATCCAGGATGGTCTCCCTCCCTCCCTCCCTCCCTCCCTCCCTCCCTGCCTCCCTCCCTCCCTTCTTCCCTTTCTTCTATTTTATTGGTTCGTTGAGCGCCAGTACTAGGATTTGAACTCAGATTCTGGATGCTGTTCTTAAGTTGTTCGTTCAAGACCAGCACTGTACCACTTGAGCTTTTCGCTGGTGAATTGGAGACCGTCTCCTGGACTTTCCTGTCTGGGCTAGCCTTGGAACTGCCCTCCTCGGATCTCAGTCTCTCCAGTAGCTAGGGTGACAGGCGTGAGCCTCCGGTGCCCGCTCTTGATTCCCTGACTCCCAAGTCTCCACCTTGCCGGGCCCTGGAACAACGCGGCCTGCAGATGTCCGTCGAGGCGCGGCGGGGCGGAGCTGGTCCACGTGCCCGTCTCATCCTGACGCAGGGCGCTCACGCTCTGCCCGGGGAGGGGGGGGAGGGGGGTCCCCCGGCCCCTGAGCCCCACAGAGGTCACCCAGAACCCAGGGCTGGAGGAGCCGCTGGGGCTCAGCCTGCCAACGGAGCCCTCTGAGCCGGAGGGGCCTGGCCGGGGCGTCGGCACCCCGTCTTGTGACTCGCCACATGGCAGACTTCTGACGGTAGAGAGGAAATGATGGCGCCTCGGGGCCCCGGAGGACGCCGGGGGTCCTGTAACCAGATTCCACGCTGCAGCAGCCACGCGGGGCTCACGAGATCCTGCCAGCGCCAGGAGCAGTGCCTCCCTCTCCTCCCGGCCCTCCCTCCTTCCCCTCTCCCCTCCCCTCCCCTCCCTCCCCTACTTCAACGCACCGTGTTCAAGAGTACAGCTCGGTGCCATTCGTTGTGCAACCATCTCTCTCAAAACCTTTTCACCATTCCCAAAGGGGACCCCATCCCCAGGAAGCGGCCCCCTTCGTTTCTCCCCCCGCCCCCAGCCCCCAGGGCCCCCGAATCTGCTTTCCACATCTGTGTGTCTGCCTCTTCTAGCTACCTGGCACCCTAGCAATTGAACAAGCGCGGCCTTCTGTGTTCGGCTTGAAAGGAGCTCGATGTTTTCAAGGCCGACCCGCGTCCTCACGCGGCCTTGCTTGGTGAGGGTGGTTTCTGGCAATGCCGAGGTTAGAACTCAGGGCCTCGCGCCTCGCACCTGCCCGTAGGCGCTCTACCACCTGTTTCTCTGCCCGAGCCGCCCTCGAGCTTTATCCGGGAGCAGAAGTGGCAGAGCTGAACTGGAGCAAGCCAGCAGCTCCTCAGACGACCCCAGGTGACGAGGGCATCCTGCACAAACACACTACCCGCACTGCAAACACACGCAGGCCCACGGGGGAGGGAGGGCGGGCGGGCGTGCCGGAGGGCGTTTAAGGGTGGAGATGTCACCCCGGCCACAAGGTGCAACCGCTAAGGGAGGTGAGTCAAGATTTTTCTGTTTCTTTTTTTTTTTTTTTTGCCAGTCCTGGGCTTGAACTCACTCCGGACCTGAGTGCTGTCCCTGGCTTCCTTTTGCTCGAGATTATCGCTCTACCCACTGGAGCCACAGCGCCACTTCTGGCTTTTTCTGTGTATGTGGTGCCGAGGAATCGAACCCAGGGCTCCGTGCACGCAAGGCGAGCTCTCTTACCACTGGGCCACCTTCCCAGCCCCTGTGAGTCAGGATTTTTAATCCCTATTTCACGGCTGAAGAAATGAGGCGTGTGAGGTTCACCTCCTTGCTCAAAGTCAGGAAGCCTGAGCTACTTGCTGTCAGGGGTCTCTTCGCAACCCCGCAGGGCGGTGGGGGAGAAGGGACAGGGGAGGGGAAAAGGAATCAGGCCGTCACCCCAGGACGCCGAACGGTTAGAGCTACGGCCAGTCGGCCTCTCTCAGACTTGCCCTTCGTCTGTGAGCTGTGATCGTGACTTCTTGGAACTTATCTGATTCGCCTCTCGGGGTTCCGCGGCTGGAGATGGTGAGGGGTAGCCTGTCTCCTGACCACGGGCTGTCCTCACAGGCTACGTACGTGGCCAGGGCCGTTGCGACCTCCCAGAAAGCCAGGAGTCCCATCGTCCCATGGCTCCCAGTCCCTGCTTTCCTCCCTGGCACACACTCGTGTTCCTTTCGGTTGTCTTTCCTATGCCTGATTCTTCTGTGCGTAGGGGTGGTGATGGCGGTGATCGGTAGTGATTGTGGGAATTGAACTCGGGGCCTCAGGCTTGCTAAGCAAGCACTCTCTCACTTACGCCACGCCCTCAGCCCTTTCTGCGTTCCGTTGTTTCCAGATAGGGTCTCGGGGCTTTTGCTGGGGACCGGGCTACAAGCCTCCGCCTCAGCCTCCCAAGTAACTGGGATTACAGGTCTGCACTCCCCGCCCAACCCTAAATCACATTGTCCATTCCTTCAACTCCACCATCCAGGCAGCAGATACGCAGCAATTCCAAGCGGCCAAGTGGATCCTGGGCTGGACCGCGCGCATCCACCTGTGCAAACGCCGCAGCCCGCAGCGCTTTTCCCGGTGGCTCGTCCCCCGGGGCCCCATCCAGCTGGGGGGGGGGACACTTCCTCATCGTGGCTCACTGTCCCCAGAGCAGCCAGCGGCCGGGGGGAGGGCAGCAGGACTGTGCTCCGTTCCCGTAAGGGCAGATGCTTAGCAACGCGGCCGTCCACATGCAAAGCAGGCCTTCCGAAAGGCCCAGAAAAACCCCTGCCACAACCCTCCACGCCCACCGCAGTGCGGCCCGGCCCCCAGACGCACAAAGAACAAAGAGCCTGGCCAGCTGGCCCGCGAGGGGGGCCCTGGGGAAGGGGGAGCCGGGGCCTGGCCCCCGGTTCTGGGGCCCTGGGGCCTGAGCCAGAGCTCCGGGGAGGCGCTACATGGACTTGGGAGAAACTCACCTCAAACCCTGGGCCAAGCACCGCTTATTCCTGTGCCTGGTGCGGATCTCGGCTTCTTCACAAACTCAAACCCACCAGGCGCGGTGGCTCACGCCTGTCATGCTAACTACTCAGGAGGCCGAGTGCTGAGGATCACGGTTCAAAGCCAGCCCAGGCAAGAAGTCCTTGAGACACTTAGCCGGGCAAACCTCTGGAAGAAGAGGTAGGGCTCAAGTGGCAGAGCACTAGCCTTGAGTAAAAGAGCTCAGGCCCTGAGTTCAAACCTCCGTTCCCGCACACGCCCGAAAACAAAAGCTCTCAAACCCCAACAGAAGCAGGAGGAAGGATGGATTTCTCCGGTGCCGAGGGCTACCTCCACCCGCTGTCCACCCACGATACACCAGCCGTGATTGTGTGTACGTGCGTGCACTTGCACAATTGTTGGGGCTAAGTGTGCTCTTGTCAAGTTCATGCCCTTCCCAAGTTTCCATGCCAAAGCCCAAGCTTGCAGCACGCCAGTGTGACCTGACGTTCACGCCAGAGCTTCTGTCTTTCTTTCTTTCTTTCCTTTCGTTTGTACTGGAGTTGAGCTCCAGGACTCACAGCTGAGCCACGTCTCCAGCTCCTGTGCTTTACGCATTTTGCAGGTGAGCTCTCCCTTCTTTTCCTGGGCTGGCCTCAGACCTTGGTCCCCCACCCTGTGCTGCCAGTCCTGGGGCTTGAACTCAGGGCCTGAGCACTGTCCTTGGCTCCTTTTTGCTCAAGGCTAGCACTCTGACACTTGACACTTGAGCCACAGCGCCATTTCCGGCTTTTTGTGTGCATGTGGTGCCGAGGAATCGAACCCAGGGCTTCATGCGTGCAAGGCAAGAATTCTACCACTAGGCCACATCTCCAGGCCACCATAGAATGTCTGACAAGCAACTTTAAGCCCTGAGTCCAAATACCAAGTACCACTGCGGGGGGGGGGGGGGAAGAGAGAGAGAGAGAGATTGAGCAGAAGGTTGGTTTCCAGAGCCTGGAGGGAGGTTGGCGGGTGGATATGGAGTTACGGTTGGAGGAGGGACGAGGGTGACTGTAGTTCTCAAGAATGCATTACCAACTGGGGGAGAGGGAGGGAAGGGCTGACACTGCCCAAAAACAAATGTACTCATTGCCTGACTTACAAGTGTAACGCCTCTGTACTTGACCTTTATAATACACACACACGCACACGCACAGAATGGATCATGTGTTTCTAAGTAGCCAGGGGAGAGGCCTTGCACACACACACACACACACACACACACACACACACACACACACACACACCGCCCCTGCCGTCCAACGCGTGAACCTCGGCCTCCGCCCGGCCTGCACCGGGGCTCCTGCCCCCGCGCCCGGGGCCCAGCCCTCCGGGACTCAGTCCTCTAACCCTGTGGCCAGAGAAGCTCTTCCTCCCTTTACGAAAAAAGAAAAAGAGGGGGTGAGGTGGGCGCGGGGTCCCGGCTCTCTCGCCGCGCCCTCTCCTCCCCCCGCAGTCAGAAGTGACGCTCTGTGGGGTAATGGCGTGGAGTCAGCCCGGCCAGGGTGGCGGAGAGACAGTCTGTGTCCTCTCCGGGCTGCAGATTGGAGCCGACTCCGTTGAGAGGTCCTGGGGGGGGGGGGCGCTCACCCCACCGGTGATGGGGGTGGGCAGAGCCTAGGGCAGGCGGCAGTGAATGAAACCCCAGGGTCCAAGGCTTCTCCCACCCCGCTCCAAGCACGCAGCGGCTGACTGCCCCCTGCTGGGGCTTCCCGGAACTGCCCGGATTTCATTCCGTGCCCAGCAGGCCGGCTCCGAGTCACCTGTGCCCCCCTGAGCCCTGGCAGCCGCGAGCCTTTAGGGCGCTTCCCGAACACCTGCATCCTATCGGCAAAGTCGGCTCGCGGGAGACGTGCTCAGCGCCAAGTCCTCAGAGGCAGCTTTGGGGGGCGGGGGGCAACCTGGTCTACAGTTTTAAATGTTCACAGAGACATAAACGCTAACCGCCCCGATTTGACCATCGTACTCTGCCCGTACGTGCGACAAAGGATCGTCTCCCCCAAACCCCTCGCTTGCTGTGCGCCTCGGACACGCCCGTCCCCACCCGACGGGGCGCTATGCGTGAAAGGAAAGGGGCTCCCAGGCCGCGCCGAGGGGTCCGCGAGGCCCCTGCCGTGCCTGGGGTGCTGGGGGGAGAGGGAGCTGTGAACGTTGTCTGGGAGGCAGACGCCGCTGCTAGGGGGATGGAGCTTGTCTGGGTCACGGCAGGTGTGCTGTGTGCCGTCCAGCGGTGCTGCATCACACAGCTCCGCCGACGCGAGGCGAGCGAGCTGCGGCTCGGGCGCGCTCCCCTGCCCTGGCCTCCGAGGGGCTTCCACAGTGAACACCGGCGTCTAAGGGGCTTCACGAAGTGGTGACGTCACGATGGGATTTGCTGGGGGGCGGCGTGTCCTTGGTCGGAGTCGTCAGGGGCGCATTCTGGGGGAGGAGGAACGAAGCTCCCACGGCCCGGTGCTGAGCTGCACCCCGAGGGCTCGTGGGTTCGCCAACCACGGTGGCTACCACGGCTCTGCTGCCCTCTACAGGCCGTGCAATTATCCACCCGCTGACGCACACACCACCCATCCCAAAGAAACCTGAAAAGGCTTTCTCTTCTGCTGAACGAGGGTCGTGATCTCCTACCCAGAACAGAGCCAGCCACGTGGTTTTCTCTTGAAGTAAGACATTTTAATTTTGTTTCTCCTGCACTGCTGTTCGTACAGACAGATCACCTGATATCTGTGTAAATCTGAGGGACAGTTAATAAGCACCTTTGGTGGTTTCCACAGCTTCACAACTTTTGTAAAACGTTTTACAGGATGAACCTAGTAACAGGAATAAAAACGGTCGTAAAAACGATACATCGGGGCTAGCACTTGTTACAGAGGGCTTGAATGCAAAGTGATAAGTACAGAAGGAAAGTAAGCCTAACTCCTGGGGCTGGCTGCATAAAGACGCTCACGTTCCCGGGATCTCGTGATTCTCGGGGTGCAGGGTGTCTCAGAACAGACTGCGATTCCGCAAGGAAAGGTGGTGGCGTCCTCCAGAGCACGGGAGGCGCGGGCCGGGGAAGGAGGGGGCTGAGTGTCTGCGGCTAGGACAGGGGGAGCAGGGGGGGGGGGGCTCTCGACCCAAAGCGGGTAAATGGCTCTGTACGCATTCGGGACTCCCTCCCCCGGGCTTTGCCGCCCCTGCTCTCCGTCAACCTCCGCGCCGCTCCGCTGAGCTCCACGCCTCCCCTCCGCGTGCTGCCCACCAAAACCCACGCGCAACCCTGCACCCCAAACCTCCGCCGGGAAGCCACCGGGGAGGCTGGGAGGTGTTCTCTGAACACGTTCTAGAAACAGGCCCGTGATCCCACAGACCCCCCCCCCCTCGAGCCACGAGAGGCCTCGGAACACCGGGAGAGACGCCCGGTGAGAACATTCTGGATTGCATCTTTAGATGTAAGAAGAGTCAGCCGACGATGGCCGAGCTAGACGTGCTCGAGGAAAAAGCAGCTCGTGTCTGAGGGGGAGGAAGGTGCTTCTCTCACACCAGGCAGGCGGGGGTCAGGGTGCGGGCCCCCCGGGGGGGGCAGACAGCACCTGCTGAGACGCAGGTGCGCTGGGCAAGGGGGGGTCGCCTGGTGACGTTCCGTGTCACCGAACGACGCCCGGTTCTCAAACACCTTCCTCCGGGTCTTCAAAGCTGCCGCCTCTGGTTTAGATTCCTACTTGTTTGACTTGAACCCTCCACGACCTAAGAGTGCCACGAAGCCCCGCGGGGCGGCATCCCAGGGCTCAGCGTCCGGAGGACGGGGGGGGGGGGGGGGCGCCTCGATGGCCAGGCCGGGCACGCCCCCGAGGGAACCGGGGAGCGGAAGGCTGGGAGCACAGAGGGACCCCAGCACCCACAGAGAGCGCGGGGCGGGCAGCACCCTCCTCCCCCTGCAGGGCGCGGGGAAGGGGGGCCCCCCCCGCGGCCCACGGAGGGCGGTGTGAGGGCGCAGAGGAGGGAGGGGACACCGTTGGCACTCCAGGGGCTCGCGTGAGAATTGGGGCGCAGCCCTCGCGCAGGGGAGGCGCGAGAGGAAGACTGTCGGGGCCCGGGCTGGGCCTAGCGGAGTTTCCAGCCCAGGCCAAGCGGCCTCCCGCGGGCGGGCGGGGCGGGCGGGCGGGGCGGGCGGGTGGGGGACGCGGGGCGTCTTCACGTCCGCTCCAGGCAGTCGACACCCACGGTGTTGTCGGGGCAGCTGCAGGTCCTGCTCCCCGGGGTGGCCAGGCAGAGGTGGGTGCAGCCGCCGTTGTTCACCGAGCAGTAGTTGTGGCCTGGAGGAGGCAGAGGTCAGTCCCGCCCCCTCTCAGGAGGACCCCCCCCCCCACCGTAAGCGAACCCCGAGCTTGGTCTAGGAGGAAGGGTCTTCCTGGGGGGATCGGGCTGGGCTCAGCTTCATGAGGCCCAGAGTTCAAACCCCAGGACTGGGAAGAAAGGACGAGGAAGAAGAGGAGGAGGAGGAGGAGGAGAAACAGACGTACTAATGATTGGAAGAGGAGGTGGGTTCAAGTGGTAGAGCACCAGCCCTGAGCAGAAAGGTCAAGTGAGCGCTCAAGGCCCTGAGTTCGAGCCCCGCATAGACCCAACACAAATAAACAAGCAAGCCGACAGAACCTGTCTGGCAGTGGGGCGCGGGCACACCTGGCGGCCAGCCCGGTGCAGCTCTGGGCCCCAGGACGCCCCCCCCCGGGTGAGTTACCTTGGGGACACTGAGGCAGGGCCATGGCGATGCCGTACGGCCGCGTCTGCTTGTGCGGGTGGAAGGCGTCGGTCTCCTTGGAAGCGGCGAGGTCGATGGCGATCACGGAATTCCTGGGGAACGGCGTGGCGGCGTGAAGAAGGCTCGCCAGGCCGGAGGCTCCCCGGGCCCACCCCCCCCCCCAGCCGGCCCGCCCTGCTCCCCGGCACCCTCCCTCCTCCGGGGGGCGAGCCGGCCTCGGGGTGCACACAGAGGCCTCTGGCCAGCAGCCCAGAACCGGTGGCCAGGAAAAGGCAAGGACAGGAAGCCCACCGGCGCGTGACCTCTGACCCCGGGGGCAGCACGGGCATGCCCAGGGAGCCCCCGTGACCGACGGGGAAGCGTCCAGAACCATGCCCCCCACCCCCCACCCCCCCGCAGCCTCTCCCCTGGCCCGGCCGCCAGGGCACAGGGGGGCTGCCGCCGCCCCGGGCACGGCCCACTCACGTCTTCCAGTCGGTGTAGTAGAGACGCTGCCCGTGGCTGCTCACGGCGAAAGGATACTGCAGGCCCTCGAGAGCCCTGCGGCGGCCCGGCAGCCCCGGGAGCAGGCACTCCGCCCGGTGGGTGCCTGTGGCCGCAGACACACCCCCCGCTGGTCACGCACACACGGCCCCCCGCCCCCCCGCCCGCGTGCAAGGAGGCCGCTGCTGATGGTGACGGCGTTTCGGGGCTCAAGCCCCACCGTCGGTACCCTCCCGTGTACCCTCGTCACGTCCAGGCTAAGAAGAGACTCAGCGGACTCACGCGGAGAGGGATGGGGCCGCCCCCACCCCCCGCCCCAGCCCCAGCCTGCCCCCCCCCACCCCAGCCCGAGGGGCACAGTCAGCTCCGCCACCTTCCTGCACTGCACTCGAAACGGGGGCCGGCCAACCGTGTGTGTGCACCGCGTGTGTGCACTGCGTGTGCACTGCGTGTGTGCACTGTGTGTGTGCACTGCATGTGTGTGCACTGTGTGTGTACCGTGTGTGTGCACTGCGTGTGTGCACTGCGTGTGTGCACTGCGTGTGTGTACTGCGTGTGTGCACTGCGTGTGTGAACTGTGTGTGCACGCACGTCGGCCCGCCAGGCGGAACCCTCCCAGACAGCGTCGAGCCTCCTTCCGGTCACCTGCGTCCACCCAGCACAGCTGAGACGAGAACGGGTCGAAGGTCAGGCCGTTGGGCAGGCTCAGGTTGTCCTGCACCAGGATCCTCCGGTGCGTGCCGTCCATGTAGGACGTTTCAATTTTGGGGTGATCTCTGTCCCAGTCTGTCCAGTAAAGGTTCCTGGAGGGAGAAAAGGAGCCGGAAGGAAACAGAAATCCCGAAGATTTAGAAGTTTAGGAGGAACACTGTGTGTGTGTGTGTGTGTGTGTGTGTGTGTGTGTATGTGCTCACACACGCACGCGCGCTACTCCTGGGGCTTGAGTTCTTGGCCTGGTGCCACCCCTGAGTTCTCTTGCTCCAGGCTGGCACTCTACCCCTTGAGCCACCACGTCACTTCCAGCTTTGTGTTTCTGCGTCAGTTTTTGGAGACAGGAGTCTCACGGACTTTCCTGCCTGGGCTGGCTTTGATCCACGAGCCGCGGGTCTCAGCCTCCGAGTAGCTAGGATGACAGGTGCAAGCCACCGGCTCCCAGCAGAACACTCGCAAAGAACCTCGTTCAGGGGGAGGCGTGGCTCACGCGGTAGAGGGCCAGCCTGGCGTGACAAAAAGCCACGTGACAGAGAACACAGAGCCCCGAGTCACCAAGGTCAGGACGGAGCAGGAGGCCCGCACACGGCGTGGCTGACGGGCCGCGCGGGCGACAGGATGGATTTCCTCTTACGAGGCCCCTGGGGTTCACTACCTGGCCCGCGGCTGTCACTCTGCGGCCAATAAATCCAGCTCTCGTTTCCAGAGCTGACACACGATAGCTCAGGAAAGCCGCCAAGCAAATTCAACGAGACCTGTCCACCGACGCGCGCCCACGGCAGAACTCGCCGCAGGTGGGGCTGGCGGGGGCGGGGGAGCCGGGCTGGCGCCGGGCGGGTGCCGGAGGCGGGCAGGAGCCCGCGATACTCTTTGGGGTTTCACGCAACTCGAGTGTTGATCTGCAACCAACCCAACCGGGAAATACCCAGGTGTTCTGGCAAGCGCCTGGCCCCTGGCCGGCTCGCGGGGTGCTCCCGGGGCCCCCACGTGGGACTCCCACCCCGTGCTCGCTCATCTCAGGAGGGGGGGGGCCCTCCAGAGCCGACGCGCACGCGCACGCACGCCCTACCCTCTCACGGGGTCCGCCACGATGCCCCTGGGGTTCACCAGGTGTGTCTCGAACAGCACGCGGCGCTGGGTGCCGTCCAGCTTGGAAACTTCTATCCGGTCCAGGTAAGAATCCGTCCAGAACAGGTTGCGGCCAAGATGGTCCACGGCGAGGCCCTCGGGGCTCCCCAGATCTGCACGGACGCAGGGCAACCCTGATTTTCCAGGTGCTCGTTTGTTTCTGGGCAGGTAGGGTGAGGTTTCCCCTTTTTCCTCTCTCTGTGGTGTGGAGGACAGAGCCCGGGTGCCCCACGCGCCAGGCACCTGCTGCGCCACCACGGACACTTGCTCATTCATTACAAGGCGCCGTGTCCCGGGGCCTGTACTACTCTGATAAACTAACGGATGTGAAATGCAAGATCGTGACACGCGGAAGGCAGGCGGCTCGGACTTCGGCACACGGAAAGCGAGAGGAGCTCAGGCTTCTGAGTGCAGGACATCAGAACAAGGCAGTGAGCCCCCTGCCATCACCCCAACCCCCCACCCTCCAGGGAACAACACACTGGGCTATGCGAAAACAGACAGCCATTGCAAGTTCTCTCTCTCTCTCTCAAGTTGTTCCTGGTGACCCTTCCTCCACAGAGATCACGGTCTGGCTTGGTTTTACTGTTAGCTTAGCAGGCTGTTGCCTGGAACATGTCTTGGGGAACTGCAGGCTCCGGTGATTATCAGCTCCCAGAGCAACAGGAAATAGCAGATGATGACCCCGTCCCCTCGCGCTCTGCGTTTTGAAATCAAATGGCAGATAACAGCAACCGCACTTTCAAAACAGACCACGAAGAGGCAGAAAGGCATTTTCAAACATCTGCGCGTCAAGCCAAACACGAAAACGAGCTGTCGGCTTCCAGAAAATGATTCACATCAGACCTCAGGGCAAAGTCCGCTCATCCCCCGCTCACCCCGGCTATGGGGTGGCCTCTAGGGACGGAGCCCAGGCAGAAAACCAGCGCTCCAGAGCCATCAGAGAAATGACATGCCAACGCCAGCACTGCCCTCTGTCCCAAATGAGCCTTGCACATACAGTGTCTTCAAACCATAACACGACGTCAATGGTTCATAGAGGAAGAGGACTTTTATGCGCCAAATATCCTCAACGTGATAATGTTTTCTCAGCAAGAACGTTCATTCCCAAATCAGACAAGTTATCATTTCAGCTGCAGAAGGCTACTATCCTGCAGGACTTTTGCTGCAGTGGTCTGTCCTCTAGATTAAACGTGCTCTGCAAAATGGCCTAGATTTCTTGCATGGAGAGCTCCAATTAATGCATGGATTGATTTAGTCCTTGGCTCACATTTTTTTTTTTCTGAGCCCATAGCCACAGATGTGTGCAGTTTTATTTATTTACAATGCCACTACTGGGGCTTGAACTCAGGGGCTGGGAGCTACCTGTCCTTCAGCATTTTTGGCTCAAAGCTGGTACTCTACCACTTACCACAACAGCTCCGCTTCTGGACATGGTTAATTGGAAATAAAAGTCTCATGGACTTTCCCGCCCAGGCTGGCTTTTGAACCTCAGTCCTCAGATCTCAGCCTCCTGAATAGCTAGCACGAGCCACCAGTGTCCAGATTCACCCTGACATTTTTAAGTTAAAAGCACACGTATTTAAATGTACCAAGGTGGGTTATACCAACGCAGCAGGCAGCGAATCACCAGTAACCCAGCGAAACCCCAGAATTGTGTGCCAAAAGCTGATCCCGGCTGGCTGAATTCATCTCAGTACGGGGGGTGGGAAGGCAGGAAGAAGAACCCCCCCGCCCAACGCTACAGTTGAAACAACAAGCTTCCACTGGACAGCTGTCTCGGGAACAGACTCCCGGCTCAGGGTCACTCTTGGTCACATGCTGGCTGGCAGCCATGCCATCCCGACTTTATCTCCACCTGCTCCGCTCTGCCCTTGGGAAGAGGGTCACGCAGCGCCCTGAGCGTCGGTTCCAGCCTCGGCCTCCAGGGGGAGACATGGAGGCGGAAACTCCCGGGGTGGGTTTGCCTTCATCCCTTTCAAAGGAATGGTGTCCCTGACTTGGTGACCCGTGCGTGGCTGAGGTGGCTCCGAAGCAGACACAGACGGACAGACAGACAGACAGACACCCCCCGCCCCGGGGCCCACCCTCATACCCCGTCAGCCCCGCTCCCTGAGCTTCTACACCCACCTTGTCTAATGATGGTGGTGGGCTCTCCGCCGTGCAGGCTGGCTCTGCCGATGGAGGGCTCGGAAATGTCCGTCCAGTAGACCATCCTATCCACACAGTCAAAGGCCAGTCCGATGATGACCTTCTCCTGCGGGGGAAGCGGCAAGGTGAGAAGGGACAGGCCCCGGCGATGCAGCCACCGGCTGCGCACGCGTACCTGCCCCTGGACAGCCAGCCGGACACAAGGTCCGCAGGCCTTCGGTCCATTCAAATGCCACGCCACTGCGTGCAGTGAGTTCTTTCTATGGATCGGACAAAATGCCTTTCCCGTAGACATCATGCACATATATTCGTCTACACAGGCACAGCAGCGCAAGCCGCGGACAGTCCCTTTCGTCTGCAGCTCACTTTTCTATTTACCTTTCCACGGTGTTGACTCGGAAGGGTGGAAGTCATAAAGAAATAAAAAAGGCATAATTACTGGAAAAGAAGAAGCCAGACAGACTTCTCTAAAGTGATGTCCTGGAGAATCTACCAAACATTCTCACCAAGTAGCCAAGCCCAGGGGTGCACACCTCAAAGTCCCAGCTTCTTCAGAGACTGAGGCAGAGCTGGGCGCCGGCGGATCACGCCTGTCATCCTAGCTCCTCAGGAGGCTGAGATCTGAGGACCGTGGTTCAAAACCAGCCCAGGCAGGAAAGTCTGCGAGACTCTGATCTCCAACAGACTGCCAAAAGCGGAGCTATGGCTCAAGTGGTAGCGCACTAGCCTTGAGCTGAAGAGCTTAGGGACAGTGCCCAGGCCCAGAGTTCAAGCCCTAAGACTGATAAAAATAAAAAATAAAAAAACTAAGAAAACTCACCAAGACTATGACAATGACTGAGTCTAGCAAGGTTGCAGGATACAATTATTCCCACTTGTTAGAAAAAAAAATAGAAACTTCAAAATCAGCATTATTTGCAACCAGTCACTGCTGGCTCATGTCTGTCATCCTAAGTACTCGGAAGGCTGAGTTCTGAGGACGGTGGTTCAAAGCCAGCCTGGGCAGGTAAGTCCAGGAGACTCTTATCTCCAATTAGCCATCAATGGAGGTGGGCCTGCGGCTGACCCCGACAGCTGTAGGCAGAGAAGACACAGGTCCCAGGGAACCTGAGGCCAGGGTCTCTGGAAGGCGTGCGCGCGTGTGCGCACACACACACACACACACACACTCGGAGCCACGTGGAGGAGCCCTGGACCCAGGGGTCCTGCCGGGTCCCGGGCTGCCCGCTGCTCTGCCTGCTTCCCCAGGCCTCCGGTCCGCGCTCACCGGGAGGTGGAGCAGCGCCTTGGCTTCCTCCTTCCTCATGCTGCCGCCCTCCAGGGGCAGGCGCTCGATCTTCCCGGCCTGGGCAAACAGCAGGTGGGTCCCGGGGGGCAGGGGGATGACCGCGGTGGGCAGGGCGGGTCTCTGGTGGATCGGAGGAGGCACTGTGCTCAGACCTGGGAGGCAAGAGAGGTCAGAGAGCCAGGGAGGGCGGTAAGGGGCGGAAATGCGGATGTTTGCACGCACGCACGCGTGCACACGCGCGTGCATACCCACACGCCGTCTGCTTTCTGTCTGGAAGAGCCAGAGGCAGAAAGCCCAGTCCACGAAGGGGCGTGGCAGGCCGCAGCCTGCCGTCAGAGGCCCGGGGGGTGGAAATGGCTGCCTCCCCCGACAGAAGTGACCCGGCCCGGCGAATCGCACCTGTCCCCCCAGCTACCCGGGGGTCCTCGGCCCGGAGTCCCGCGACCTCCCCTCTCCCGCTGCCAACTCTCACTTCTGTCCATTCTCCACCTCCCCGCTCCCCCGCTCCCGCGATCGAGACCCCGGGCCTAGCTCCCACGCCCTTGGCCTGGCCCTGATCCACCTCAACCCCCCAGCCCCCACCTGTGGGGACCCGCCCTCCACTCTGCCCTGAGCACCCCACAGGCACTGTTCCTGCGGGACCTGCGGGGGGGGGGGGGGGGGGGGGGAGGGCGGGGCCGGGCGCTCAGCCCAGCCCCGGTCACTCACACGGGGGCCTCATGCCGGGCCTGGTCCGGGTGCCCTCCAGCTCGCGGCCTTCGCGGTCCACGCACCAGCAGTAGCCCGTGCTGCCGTGGCACTGGGTGGGCGCGTACCGGCCGTGCTCGTCACACTCGGGGACAAACACGCCCGGCAGCCGGGGCCGCTGCGCGTCTGCGTCCTCCGCCGCGCCCAGGAGCCGCTCCCGCTCCTGCCGGCACCGCGCCTGCTCCCCCTCTGCGGACGACAAGCCAAGGGCAGAGCCGCTCAGACCGGGGTGCGCCCGCCCGGTCCCCCCTCCGCCCACGCCAGACCCCGGCCACCGTCATCACGATCGCAGTGGAGGCCGAGCACGGCGACCTGAGCCAGCCCGGGCAGCGAGGCCCACGAGACGCTGGCCTCGTCGGGTGAAGCCCTCCGCGGCACGCAGGGACGGAGCCCCGGCCTCAGCAGCGGGGACCGCGGGGGGTCGCCGGCAGCACCCGCGCTGCCTGGGCCCCGCTTAAGCTGGGGCCTCGCTCTGATCGCTCTTGCGCTCGGGCAGGCCCGAACTCTCAGTCCTCCCAGTCACACGCGTCGCAGAGCGGGGCTCAGACGGTCCCGCCCCACTCTGCTCGATGGGCGTCTCTCAAGCTTGCCCGCCCAGGGTGGCCTTGAGCCTCCCCCTCCCCGATCTCAGTGTCTTAGGGAGCCAGGATTTAAGAACCGACACGGAGCCGAGGAAATCTCAATCCCGAGTCACGGAAGCCTTGAATGCTGGGTGCCCCGCGGTCTCTGGGGATGTCCGGCGGTCTGGCCAGCAGGCAGTGGGAACGGCCTGGAGCTCCAACTGTGTGTGGCCGTGGCGGGGGGGGGGGGGGGGGGGGGGGAGGGGGAGGGAGAGGCTGCTGAGGCCACAGGGACCTCTGGGGAAATCTGCATCGAGGGGCGGCTGGGAAAACGCTGACTTGGACAAGCTGGCTTGCTGGGCGGAGGGAGGAGGCACTCAAAGCCCTGATTCTTATCTGGGGGAAGGGCAGGAAGTCCGGGGTGACTTTTCTCAAGATGGGGACCTGGAGCGCGAGGGAGGAAATGAATAAAGCAGAGAACTGGGGAGGCAGCACATTCCAGATCTCTGCATCTGCATTCCATTCCCCGGCGGCTTGCATGGGCTTCTGTCAGATGAACGACCCCGCTGGACCCCGCTGGCTCTGATGGGCTCCAGAGAGGGGAGGGTGGGAAGGGCGTGGGAGGGGTGATTCCAGAAGCCACGCTTCTCTGGGGATGGAAAATGGGCCCGGCGGGCGGGGAGGCCCGATGAAGCTGCTGGCGGAGGTGTCGTTTATTGGGCCTCTCCTGGCGCGGAGTAGGGCTCTTTATGGGGCCCCAGCGGCTGCCCTTCTGTGATGGACGTGGCTGGTGTGAACGGTGCCAGGTCTGCTAGCTAGCTCAGCCTCCCCTACCCCAGGCCCCATGGACGCTTGATGGCCCATGTTTCCAAGAACGGGAATTTATTTACTGATCGGTTGGTCATGGGGCTTGAACTCAGGACCTGGGCTCTGTCCCCAGCCCAGGGCTAGCACTCTGCCCCTTGGAGCCACACTGCTACTTCCAGCCAGTTTTCTGAGTCGTTTATTGGCACTAAAAGTCTCACGGGCTTTCCTGCCCAGGCTGGCTTCGAACTATGATCCTCACCTCTCAACCCCCTGAGGAGCTAGGACTTCAGGGGTGAGCCAGCCGCGCCCAGCCCAGGAACGGCAGTTTATAAGTGAGGAAAAACCATGGCAACCTGGCAGAGTTTTCCTTTTTTTTTTTTTAAATGCTGGTGCTGGGGCTTGAACTCAGGGCCTGGTGTGCTCTTGCTAAGCTTTTCTGCTCAAGGCGGGTGCTGAACGGCTTGAGTCACCGCTCTACTCCCTGCGTCTGGCGGGTCCCCGGCTCACGGCTAAGGCGTGGGCGCGGGTCTGGCTGGGGGGGGGGGGGCCAGGCCCTTTCGCACTCACTCGTGACAGCAGCGCCGACGGCTCCGCTGCCCTCCAGCAGGAAGCGCGCGTGCGACACACTCGTCAGTATCCGTGTTCCGACCGAGGAACAGAACGTGAGCAGCACAGGGGTAGCCCCCCCCCCCACTGCCGGGATGCTCCGTCAGGCGTGTCCCCAGAGCGAGGACGCCCACCCCCCCACGCGGGGGGCTCCCACCGCCCAGCCCTGACGACGCCCGGCGAGGAAGGCCCGTGGCGCATTCCGCGGCAATCTGCGGCTTCACCCCAAGCAGGGCCCCCCCCTTCCCCGTCTGCCCCGTGGGGCGGCGGCTCCGGCCGGGGCCCGTTGCTCCCAGCACGCGCTTCACGTCGGACGTGGGTCTACCTTCACGCACATTTGCATTTCCCGTGCGTAGGACCCTGCGTGGTCTGGTCCTCTGTGACTCTGCTGAAGTTACGCTTTGGAAATCTACCCAGTAAAGCCTCTGACGGTGCCGGATGAAATGAACCAGGTCATCGTCCCTTCCTTTACGACACACCAGGGACACCCGTGCACATTCCTTAGCAGATGGCGGGGGAGACTTCTGCAGAGAACAGGGTTCCTTCCACACACACACACGTGTGAGCAAACAGCTCCTACTCACATTGTCCCTGTCTCATCTTCCTTTCCCAGCCTACAAGTCTGAATTTGTTCTGTTTGGTAAACAGTCATAAAGACAGGGCAGAGAGTCAGGCGGAAACACACACGCACAGAGCCGAGACGTCTGTGTGCCTTTGAACTGGAGCGGTGGCGCCAGCCTTGACAAGCGAGTGGGCGCTCACTCGTCCGACAGCTGCTGCTACAGAGCCCCTCCTCTCCCGTGACCGTGGACTCCTGGCTTCAAGCCCTCCCCGTCCAATCTGTGGGCAGTGCTAGTCCTCACCCCCAACTTCAAGCACACAAAGCTGGCGCTGCCTGGGCCCTCTGAGCCAGGGGCCGGTCATCTTTCGCTGTCAAGGCCCAGTCGCGAGCTGCCGAAGCGCCCTCAGCCCGCCAGAACTTCAGTCTCCGCCATAACTGCCCAGCCCTTGGCCTTACGAAAGGCCAAGCAGCCACAGGCGTGCAAAAGCTAACGAGCACGGCTGTGTCCCAATGAAACTTTATTTATAAGCCATGGGTCAGACGTGGCCTGCGGGCTACAGCTCATTTATCACTGTTCTAGGCCAGAGACTATACTGCAAACGTTAGCCCTAGCAAGAGCAAACAAACAAAGCCCTTCCACTCCCTGCTGGGTAGGACAGAAACGGGGGCGCTTGCTTCCCCCCCCCCCACGTGAACTCTACGCCCCAGGGCCCTAAGGCCACTATTCATTTCTGGGTAAACTTGACCGAGTTACAGCTGCCCAGATGTTTGGTTTATACATCATTCTGGGTGCTTCTCTGAGGGTTTTTGTCTTTGTAAAGTTAACCTTTAAGCTGACAGAACAAGTAGATTATCCGATCCTCGGATTCCAGACTCCCAGGCAATCGTACGGGCACGAGCCATGCCTTTCTGTGAAGGCCCGCGGAGGGGAGGATGAGCCCAGCCCTCCTCGGCGTAGGTGAGCCTCTTTCCGTAGTTGGAAGGCCTACACAGAACCAAGAGGCTGCCTGTCCCCCGGGAGGAAGAACTCTCCCTATCTGACGGCCTCCAACCTGGAACCCGGCCTTGCCTCGGGGACTGAACTCGACATCAGCCGTTCCTGGTTCCCGGGCTTTCGGTCCTGGACTTGGATGTGGCCCGCGGCGGAAGCTGAGAGTGGCCAGCCTCCGGAACGGCGGCGGTCACGCGCCTATCCTCAGCCTCCCGCTCCCGTGTCTCGGGAGAGCCCGGGGTACCGGCAGCCGCTCCTCAGCCTGCACGGTGGGCTCACATTCTAGGGGTGCTGGCACGCCGTACCCCCGGGGCTTCACCCTGCACGGCCTGTGCGGAAGCCCACGCTCGGGCTCTCTAGAGACCGCCGAGAAGGCGCCGGAACTCCCGCGTCCCCCCCGCCCCGGCGCCGCACCCCCCTCCGCCCCCTCACCTCCAGGCTGGCATCGGAAGCCGTCCCCCTGGTAGCCGGGTTTGCAGCGGCAGGCGAAGGATCCCGGCAGGTTGTAGCAGACGGCCTCGGGGTGACATCGGCCCGGCTGGCACTCGTCCACGTCTGAAAAACCACCACAGGCCCGGAGGCCACGAGATGACGTCCAGAATTCGTGGGGGACCCCGGGATGCACACCCCTTGCTAACGTGTCTGGGAACCCGCTTCCCAGACCCCCGGAACGTGGATGCCGGAGACGCTGGCACCGGCTCCCGCCATGGCCACGCAGCTCGGAGCCGCCTGCCGCCCTCCCTGGCAGCTCTGGACTCTGTAAAAATGCCCTGCTGGTGACCGTATAAAACGGCACTTATCAAAACAGACTCCGAGAATTGGAAACGAGGGAGGGTTGGGTTCCCCCCCGCTTGGTTGCTGTTTTTATTTCCTATACCTTTCGTCTGGTTGGTAAAGTGATCTATTTGGGGGAGTCGAAGGGGGAGCCCAGAAATGGTGGGACACAGGGTGAACAAAAAAGGCAGCAGTGCTACTTATAAACACTATGTTGGAAATGAACTTTACAACTTGGGGGGGGGGGTTGGGGTGGGAGGGAAACACGGGGAGAGAGCGAGGGAAGGGTGACCCTGCTAAAAAAGAAATATATTCTTTATCTGACTTAGGTAACCATAACCCTACTGTACATCTCCTTATGAGAACAACAAAAAACACTCCGCTGTACAAATCAAGAGCCCTAAGACACTGTTTATTAATCATGTACCCTAAAATTGCCTTATTCGCCCTGGCCGGGCAGATGGACCCCACGTCTGAAAGGACTCCATCCTATCACTTACTCTCTGGCTCTGCAGGTATTTATTCAACGAGGAAGCTTGGTTTTTGTGGAGGAATCTGTGGCAACCCAACGGAACGATCGCACGGCTCTCGTTACACAAACTCCACGGACTTTGAGCCCGGTGGACCAGGACTATTTATCTTCTTGCAAAACCCCAAAATCCTCCCCGCCGGCAGAGAGCAGGTGTCTGCTGACTGCGTGGCCAGCGAGTCACACAGAGCACATGCGCTGGGGACAAACAGCCCCGGAGGAGAACGCACGCACCGGGATTCCCGCCGGCCTCCGGGCTCTCGGAGAGCTGCGGGGCGGAGCCCAAGGGGAACGGAGCCAGAGAACGAGCCCCACCGGAGACCCTCGCCCGGCACGCGCACCTTGGCAGGCCCGGCCGTCCCCGGAGAAGCCGGGCAGGCAGGCGCAGGTGTACGAGCTACCGCCGGTGTAGACGCACTGAGCCCGCTGGGGGATGTCGCAGTCGTGCAGGCCGGACTCGCAGTAGTTGACGGGCCGCTGGTCCACGAGAGCTTCAGGGGGAAAGGCGCGGGCACGCGGGTGGGAGGAGGCCCCCGAGCGGGCCCCGCGCCCCACGCCCCGTCGGGGCCTCCGGGAGCCCGGCGCGGCCTCCGCCCCGGGCAGCCGGGGCCACCGGA
This sequence comes from Perognathus longimembris pacificus, assembly GCF_023159225.1. NCBI lineage: Eukaryota > Metazoa > Chordata > Mammalia > Rodentia > Heteromyidae > Perognathus > Perognathus longimembris. Next base: position 2,070,516 of record NC_063178.1, read on the forward strand.
GGCCGGTGACCTCACTCACACCCGTCATCCCGCCCACAGATGGGGAGCCCTGCCCCGGCCTCCCCCCCCCCCCCCCGTGACATCACCCCGCCTCCCCCGCAGGGGCCCCCAGGTGGAGCTCGGCGACCCTGAGGGGCGACACAGTCCCCCACCCACACTCGGCCCCACACAGGATGTCGAGAGCCTGGCGCCAAAGCGACCCAGTCTGCCGTGTGAGGGGGGAGGGGGAGGGGGGAGGGGGAGGGCTGTGGACCCACGCGCACGCTCTCTACGGAGAGGAGAAGAAGGAGCTTCAGCAGAGCCCGCGAAAGCTCAGCCCCTGCGAAGGGGACGGGGCCTCCCCGGGCCACAGATGTTTGGGTCACACTCAAAGCACGAGGACTGCCAGTTCCCCCCACCCCCGCCCCGTGGGCGGCCGACGCCCACCGGGACCTTGGCTGCTACCCCAAGCTCCCAGACAGCGCCAAGGAAGCACACTGGAGGCTGGGCGAGCAAACAGCCGGGGCGGCCGGGGACAGGGCTGGCGGACACCGGACAGGGCGTGTCTGTCCATCGGCAGACAGGCCGGGGTCAGGGGTTCGGTCCCGCCCGCTGGCCTCCGGGACCTGGAGACCTCCAAGGACCTTGTCACTCGAAACGGGCCTGTCCTGGAACCGACTTGTCACAGCAGAGTGGCAGGGAAGAACGAAAATAACCTGCTTCTCTGGGGTTGGCAACATCAACCTCATTAACCCAGATCGCCATCAACCGGGCGCATCGCTGGCGTGGTTGATAGCACTGGCTTACTTCAAACAATGCTCAGGAGCTCTGTGGTCCGTAGGATTAGGCTGCACCAGCGGAACAGCCCCGAGTGGGGCCTCAGCTGTAACTCGGGTACAGTTCAGTCTAAGGGTACAAACCCGCCGTCCCTCAACACAAGCTCCAGGTTACACGTGACACGTGACCTTGAGAGCTAGGAAAAGTAGACGGAAGCCTGGCAAAGGTGGCTCACGCCTGTAATCCTAGCGACTCGGGGGGGGGGGGGGCTGAGAGCTGAGGATTGCTGTCTGGAGGCAGCCTGCGCACGAGAAAGCTCCGGGACAGTGCCCACTCCCTTAGTTCAAGCTCTCCTAGCCTAGCACGAGGCAGAGGCAGGTAGATAAACGGATGGATGGATGGACGGATGGATGGACGGACGATAGAAGCAAGTGCGATTCAAGGCCTGCCGCGGATGAGGTGAAGTGGTTATCTGTGTAGCTCTGCACCCGTGACCCCCAGGTGGGGTGCAGGGGCCGGGCTGCGTGCGATTCGCCTCCGCAATCCGCCCTTCCCGACGGAGACGCCGGATGGGCTGGCGGGAAGGTGCGGCGGGGCGTGCTCTGCCCCGGAGCTGGCCGGGTGCACCGCCGCCCGGAGAACTTACCCACGCACGTCCCCGCGTCTGAAAAGCTGTAGCCCTCCACGCACTCGCAGCGGAAGGTCCCCGGGTGGTTGTTGCAGACCTGGTGGCTCCCGCACACCGAGGGCTGCTCCGCGCACTCGTCGACGTCTGCGGCGAAGGAAGGCGTGTGTTATTAGCCCCTTCGACCTCACGGGAAGCGGCGTGTCCCCCCAGGACGCGGGTCGATCCTAAGGCAACATTCTCTGTATCTGCCAAGTCATACGACGTGACGATTGCGTTTCCCAGGGCAGAGCCGAGCCAGTGGCCCACCAGGCCCTTTCAAGCAAGCGGGCGCCCCAGTACCTCTTCCCAAGCTGGCTCGGGGGGGGGGGGGCGGTATATCCAGACGAGCCCCCTGTATCAGACTGACAGACACCAGCGTGTACCGAAATACGCTGCTGGGCTGTCCTCCAATCACCACTACCAAAAGCTGGCCATTCTAAAGCCCATCCGTGCACACCTGAATGTCACCGAGAGCTGAGTGAACGCAAAGGAAAGTGGTGAATGCAGAGATGGCTAATGACCACCCCAGCAGTCTCCTCTGGAGCCTTGGCCAGGGGGTAACAGAGCAAAAGCTTTTGCCTTGCAGTTGAACAGGGGCAGGTTCAAATCCAGCCTCCCTGATGAGTCTGGTCTTGGATAGGTTGCTGCCACGCCTCAGCTTCGTTTCCTCGGTAGTTAATAAACTAACCATATTCATCATTAGAGAACATGGAGGTGGCCGGGGAGCCCTCGGCACCCAGGACGTGTCCCTCTGAGGAGACTTGCTGGGGGCTCATCCTGCACCCCCAGTTCTGGCCACAGACACGGCCCACCCGGGGAACACGGGCCGCTGGGTCCAGGTGCCAGGCTGTGGCCGCTGCTAGTGCCAGGCCGGCAGCCCCAGAAGAGGAACTGCTGACCTCGGGCTACCACGGCCACCTGCCCGCTGACAGGTGTTAAGGGAACATTGCACAAGACCTCCTCGCCCTCGCCCACCCCCTCCCGGAATGTGCGTGCAGAGGGCTGCCTAAGGGCCGAGTGTGTGTGTGTGTGTGTGTGTGTGTGTGTGTGTGAAGACACTTTCGGGCAGGGGGCCTGAGGGCTTCCGGAGCAGGCTGGGCTGCAGCTGGGCAGAGCTGGGGCCACCCAGCAAGCGTCCGTCTCCCAGCCGCGGCTCCCACGCCCACGCGCCCCGCCGCAGGTCTCTCGGGAGGCCCCCACAGACGCACGGACGCGCCGTCCAGCTACGGGGCCTCTCATGGCTCGCGCCCAAGTGTGGGAAGCACAGAGCAGAGCAGCAGCGTCCAATCAAGGCACTGGCGCTCGGTCCCCAGGGAGCTGTCCCCGCCTCCCTCCTCCCGGGGAGCAGCTGCAGGAACAGCCCCCAGGCTATGGGGACCGAGGGGGGGAGGGAGACGGCGAGGGCCCGTCCTCCCACCACCACGCAGGTCCACGGACCCCAGCCAGGCCGAATGACACCGTTTCCAGAGACCAGACGCCACACAGCCCCTTCGTCACCCACAATCTCACCGTCCTTGCAGTTTGGCAGCTTTTCTTCTGCAAACTGAGGCCAGGACCTAAGCCCTTTCTTCAGTTGAACCCTGCCTTGGTAACCATGGGGACGGGACCTGGTAACCACGGTGACCACCTCCTAGCAGGAGACCCACCTGAAGTAACCACTCGGCCCCACCGGCCAATTCTGGATTCTGCCACTTTTCAGAGCAGCTGCTTTTCACATATTCGCAACTACTGTTTCTCCCACTTTTCCTTCTGTGTGCTCAACACCCGTCCACTGGGGCTGAGGCAGGGCGGTCTCTACAGACAGCAGCGGCGCGCGGCCCGTGGCCCAGCTAGGAATCGCCGAGGCGCCGGGGAGGGTCGTGGGGAGCAGCCCGCAAAGCCAGCCTCCCTGGGATGCCACCTCCCCCGCCCCCCCAGCGCGGCACACCCCGAGTCCCCGGGCCGTTCTCCTCACGGGCACTGCCCAGGTCAAGAGCGACCCACGGAGCCACGGGCCTGATGCGATTTCCTGCCCAAAGCCTGTCGCCCCACGCGTCAGCGCGCCGGGGCGCCTTCTAGTGAGCCCGGACAACAGGAGCCTGGCTGGGGGCCTCCCCCATTCCACGCGGCTAATATGCCAGAAGGACGCCTGAGCACTGCACAGAAGCGAGCGCACGCACGAGCACCTGCTTCCAGAGCCGCGACACAGACGCTCGGTTCAAGGACTCCGTTACTAGCTTCCCTTCCAACCGCCCGCCACGGAAAGCGGTGTGAAGGCTCCCAGAATACTAAGCATAGAATCAGTGAGACCCAGCAGCCGGGCGCTCACACCTATAACCCAGCTACTCAGGAGGCTGAGATCTGAGCATCACAATTTGAACCCGGCTTGGGCAGACAAATCTGTGAGACTCCGGCCTTTCGTTAACCAGTAAAAAGTCGGTAGCAGAGTTGTGGCTCAAGTCATGGGCTCCAGCCTTGAGTGGAAAAAGCTAAAGAACAGTGGCCAGAGCCAGAGGAAGGGAAGGGAGGGAGGGAGGGAGGGAGGGGAACCCAGGACAGGAACGAGGGGACGGCAGGTGTTCAGGTGTCTGCTAGATCCCGGGTCTAGAACCCGCCCGCTCCCTCCTAGCTGCCCCCTGCTCTCGCCCCGCCCGTCAGAGCCCCAGCCGTACCAGAGCAGGTCTTCCCGTCTCCTCGGAAGCCGACAGAGCACTCGCAGGCGTACTGGGTCCCCGGGCCGGGGCGGCAGGCGGCGTTGGCGTCGCAGCCGTGCGTGCCGATGTAGCAGGGATTCTGAAGGGCGTCGGGGGAGCCATCTGTGAAGCAGACGGGAGCCACGGGAGCGTCAGGACGCCCGGCAGGCCTCCCGCTGCCGCAGCAAGCGGCTCGCACGCAGAGAACAGAGCCACGGGGAACCGGCCGCCTCCCGGGGTGTCAAAGAAATGACCAAGACCGCCGGGATGGGTGTGCCGGTTACCGTGGCCGGATCATCACCCACTGCAAACGTGTACTGATGCTCATCGCGCCGCATCCAGACGCACGTTATTAGTGTGCCCATTGAAAACACAAAGAGGCCAGGCGCTCACGCCTGTCATCCTAGCTACTCAGGAGGCTGAGATCTGAGGATCGTGGCTCAAAGCCAGCCTGGACGGGAAAGCCTGAGACACCCTCACCTCTAATAAACCACCAGAAAACCAGACGCGGAGCTGCGGCTCAAAGTGGTAGAGCGCGGGCCTCGAGCAAAGGAAACTCGGGGACAGCGCCCAATCTATGAGTTCAAGCTCCACGACTGACAAAAAGTAAGTAAATTAATGAAAGGTAAATAAAATAAATGTTATTAAGAGGCTGTCCGGAGCCAGCGCGGAATGAATCGTCTAGCGACCTGACTTTGTTTCTTTCTCCCTCAAGGCATTTCCACCATGATTTTCTCCTCTAGGTTTGGGAGTAAGAAAGCACGCTGCTAACTAACATCAGAGAGCAGCGGTTTCTGGACACACGCGAGCACCAGGAGGCCTCCGAAGGCCCCGGCGCCGTGCCGGCGAGCGCCCCGTGCCCCCCGCGCCCCCCACCTCTCACGGGCCCGACGGAGTTGCTGAGGGCGTAGCGCAGGATCTGCTCGTCCTGGTTGTAGAGCACGAACACGCTGTCCACCGAGAGCTGCTGCGTGCGGGGCAGGGCGGGCCGGCTCTCGCGGCCGTGGGGACACTCCTGGAAGGTGATAGTCTGGCGCCACTGGTAGGCGTGGGTGCGGGAAGGCTCCGCGCCGTCCTGCCCGGGAGCCATCACCGTGTACTCGCGGGTGGAGGACGACGTGATCACTGGAAGACGGGGACGGGCGACACGGTGTCACGGGAAGCCCCCCGTGGCCGTCCCGGTCACCCCGCCCCCCCGAGGACGGACCCAGAGCCCGGGTGAAGGAAGACCCCTTGGTGGCGAGGGGCTCCCGAGCCCTCCCGCCCAGGGCCGGGCCGTCCCCCCCCCGCCCCTCCCCCGCACCGGCACCCACCCGAGCTGGAGTAGTGGTAGAGCTCCGTGTAGGGTTCGATGTGCACGGTGGAGCCGGGCGGGATCCGGGGCACGCGGCCCTCCAGCTCCGTGCTGATGGTCAGGTGCCCGTGCTCGTTCAGCCCGCTGAACTGCTGCTTGATGACCAGCTTCCCCGGGTGCCCCACGAAGGTCACCTCGGCCTGGCGGGTGAACTCGCCCCCTGGGAAGCAAGACGGCGGCGGGTCACCCTTCCGCCCGCCACACTGAGGATCAGGTGTTTCGCGGGCGGCCCGGCGGCCCCAGCGCGCCCGCGTTACCGGTGATGCTGAAGCCGTTCTTGAAGCCGTCCTGCTCCACCGCGAACATCCAGCCGATGACGCCCCCGATGGGCGCCAGGGGCAGCAGCGAGGAGCCCACGGTGTCCGGGATGGTGCTGATGGCCGTGTAGGACCGGCCCTGGTTCATCACCACGTACGAGTGGAGGTCAGTGTTCTCGAACACCACGGGCACCTGGCTGTTCCCCACGAACACGCTGCCCTTCACCTTGCCGTTGACGCGCTGCGGGGAGCCTGCAAGGTGACAGCGGCCAGGTGGGCGTGGCGTCCGGGTCGGGGAGGTGGGCGTGGCGTCCGGGTCGGGGAGGTGGGCGTGGCGTCGGGGGCAGGAAGGTGGGCGTGGCGTCCCGGTCGGGGCGGGGAGATGGGCATGGCGTCCGGGTGGGGGCGGGGAGGTGGGCGTGGCGTCCCGGTCGGGGCAGGGGAGATGGGCGTGGCGTCCGGGTGGGGGCGGGGAGGTGGGCGTGGCATCCCGATCAGGGCAGCCAGGCCCACAAAACCCCGCGCCATGTCTGCACCACTGTTCTCTCTGCATAGTCCATGCTACCGCACAGTCAGAAATGGGGGCTTGTGCCCCACCTTTGGGAGGCAAAGATCAGGAGGACAGTGGTTCAAGGGCAGCAGAAGGCAATAAAAGCTGACATCGCGGGCTGGATGAGGCGGATGTGCAAAAATGAAGAGCTTCGGGCTGGGAATATGGCCTAGTGGCAAGAGTGCTTGCCTCCTACACATGGAGCTCTCGGTTCCCCAGCACCACATATATGGAAAACGGCCAGAAGGGGCGCTGTGGCTCAGGTGGCAGAGTGCTGGCCTTGAGCGGGAAGAAGCCAGGGACAGTGCTCAGGCCCTGAGTCCAAGGCCCAGGACTGGCCAAAAAAAAAAAAAAATGAAGAGCTTGGAGGTATAGCTCAAGTGGTATAGCACCTGCCTAGAACTGGGGGACGAACCCCAATTCACTGAGGGCGACCCCTAGTCTCACACACACACAGCACTTGAATCATCTTAGCTGGATGGGCCTGTACCAGGAAGCCATCTCTGCCCTTCTGCTGTGTTCAGCAGCTGGACGGGGTCACGGAGCCACCAGGACACACGTGACCCAGAGCGGCTGAACACGTACCATGGCAGCAGCCCTGGGAAACGCCGTACAGCTAATGGGAAAAGAATGCAAGAATGCGTCCCAAGAACAATCGCACAAACAAGCCAGAGAGCCAAGTTCGGGAAACTCAGCAAAATGTTTCCACCAAATCCTGAGCTAGAAAAAACACACACTCAAAAACGCTTTCAAGTAGCAAGATTCCTAGCAAATGCTTAAACCCCCAGTTACAGGGTACACGAGGAACGTCAAGATTCGTCACGCTGAACTCGCTGTCAAACAGCTGCTGGACATTCTCAGCTGATACGTGCCCGGAATAGAGTTCATGAGGTGGCTCTTTTAAGTGTACATGTTCACTGTCGATTCTGGAAGCTTCTCAAAGGGTGGAGAGATACAAAAACCAGGCCTCCAAAGAAGCAGAGCACACACACCCCTAAGGGGATGGAATTTGAAAGCTTTTTTTTTTTTTTTTGTAGGTTGTAGGGCTTGAACTCTGGGCCTGGGCCCGGGTCCTGTCCCTAAGCTCTTCGGCTTAAGTCTAGTGCTCTACCACTTGCAGTTTTCTGTTGGTTAATTGGAGATAAGAGTCTCACATCCTTTCCTGCCTGGGCTGGCTTTGAACCGCGATCCTCAGATCTCAGCCTCCTGAGTGTAAGTACATTTAAAAAAAAAAAAAGAAACCACTTGAAAGAAAGTAAAAGTATCCCCAAGATTAATTTGAAAAAGCCACTACGTTTTCTTCTGTTGCCAAAGGTAATATTTTTACAGCCTTACTTTAGGACCCTGGAAGATTTTTTCTTTTGTTTTTTTTTTTTTCTCAAGTTAAAACAGTAACTAGCCAGGCACCAGCAGCTCCCACCAGTAATACTCACTACTAAGGAGGCTGAGACCTGAGGATCATGGTTCAAAGCCACCCTAGGAAGGAAAGCAAGCCTGTGACACTCTTATCTCCAATAAACCACCAAAAGGCTAGAAGGAGAGCTATGGTTCGAGAGGTAGAATGTGACGTAAGAGTCAAAGGCCCGCTACGGTGCATTCTGTAGTTTTTGTTTGAATTCTGGTCTACGGCTGCAGAGATCTCACCTGAGTAGAAGGCGTGCAATTAAAAGTGGGGGTGGGGTGGGAATGGGCTGGGAACGTGGCCTAGTGGTAGAGCGCTTGCCTAGCATGCATGAAGCCCTGGGTTCGATTCCTCAGCACCACATACACAGAAAAAGCCATAAATGGTGGCGGCGCCGTGGCTCAAGTGGCAGAGTGCCAGCCTTGAGCAAGAGGAACCCAGGAACAGCGCTCAGGCCCTGAGTTCAAGCCCCAGAACTGGCAAAAAAAAAAAGTAGGAGGGGAGTAAAAGCAAGAACAGAAGCAAAAAGGGCCAGAGGCACGGCTCAAGCGGTAGAGCGCCTGCCTCGCCTTGCAAGCACCAAGTCTTGGGATTGAGCCCCAGTACCTCCACAAAAGAACAAAACAAATCTGTGAGCAATTACCACACCACACAGGAGCAGAGAGACGCGTGCCTGAGGCCAGCCTGGACCCAGAGACCCTATCTCAGGAGGAAGAACTCCCAGGACAATCCAGCGCCATCGCCCGACATCCCACCGCTGTCCTTGCCTGGGGCCCGAGGGGCCAGAGATGAAGGAGCAGCCCCGGAAGGGAGCCCCTCCCCCAGAAAGCAGCCCAGGAAAGGAGCCCCTCCCCCAGGAAGCACCCCAGGAAGGGAGCCCCTCCCCCACCCAGGAAGCAGCCCAGGAAGGAGCCCCTCCCCCAGGAAGCACCCCAGAAAGGGAGCCCCTCCCCCACCCAGGAAGCAGCCCAGGAAGGGAGCCCCTCCCCAGCAAGCACCCCAGGAAAGGAGCCCCTCCCCCAGGAAGCACCCCAGGAAAGGAGCCCCTCCCCCAGGAAGCACCCCAGGAAGGAGCCCTTCCCCCAGGAAGCAGCCCCGGAAGGGAGCCCCTCCCCCACCCAGAAAGCAGCCCAGGAAGGGAGCCCCTCCCCCACCCAGGAAGCAGCCCAGGAAGGGAGCCCCTCCCCCAGGAAGCACCCCAGGAAGGAGCCAGTTACCTTCGGCCACGCACTGGCGCCCATTGCCCGTGTAGCCGGCCACGCAGCGGCAGCAGAAGCCGGTGTCGAAGTCCGTGCACTCGGCCTGCACGGCGCACTGGTGTCTGCTGTTGGCGCAGGTCTGCCGGGCGTCCGTGCTGTAGCTGAACACTGCGGGCAGAGCACGGCAGCACAGCTTCGCACCCGGGCCGCCCCCATTTCCACCCCCGGGACTCAGGCCCGCCCCGTCCTCCACGTCCACTGCCCACGCCAGGGGAAGAGGGGCCTCCACTCGGGAGGCTGAGATCTGAGGCTCGTGGGGTGGGCCAAGCCAGCCTGGGTGGGAAGTCCACGAGACTCCTTTCTCCAAGGAACCACCAAAAAAAGAAGCCGGGAGTAGAGCCGTGGCTCAGCGTTGTAACGCATTCGCCTCGGCTGCGAAAGCCCCGAGACGGCACCCAGGCCCTGAGTTCAAGCAGAAAGCAAAGCAAAGCAGAAGCCATAGGGAGCCGGGCACTGGCGGTTCCTCTTGTGATCCTCGGTACTCAGAGGGCTGAGATCCGAACCCAGGCAGAGCATCCGTGAGACCCGTGGCCACCAGTACAGAGCTGTGGCTCACGCGGCCGAGCTGCAACCTTAAGTAAAAAAGCGGAGCCGAGCAAGAGTCAGAGGCCCTGAGTTCAAATCCCAATACCGTCTCACACATGCGCGCGCCACATTCTAACAATCCTCATATGCGTATACACATTTTAAAAACCTCTCTGTTCCCCATGGGAACAATTCGGAACGTCGGCTGTGTAAATGCCGGTGAGAAAGGGCTCCATGACCCCTGGTCTGAAAAACCGTTGAGGAAAGAATCAAAAGGAATCTTCTCTCCCTGCTCGAGGCTGCGCCTCCTGCACATGCTTCACTGGAATCACGAGGCCGCCCATTAACTTTAACGACCTAGAGCAAATTAATTTGGACTACAGTTCAAGAGCAGGGGGGGAGGGGGATCCGTTCATAACCGGCTGTGAGGTGGGAAGATAACCGCCACCCGGAGCTGCAGGGCACGGCTCTCGGGCCTGCCTGTGTGCGGGGCGGACCCTGAGCTGACTGAGCCCACGCAGGCCCCGCTCCACGAACGATTCAAACACTAAGAATGCGCTGCTGACCTTCCCAAGAAACACAGAAATAACCTGGCTGGAGGGAGAGAATGCAGACGGATGCAGGCTGTTTCCCGTGTCAAGCCTTAAGTTGTGTGTGTGTGGGGGGGGGGGTGTCTGCCCATGGTCACACGTCCTCGCAACGGTTTCAGAAAAGACAAGCTCAGAGATATCGCGCAAGGGCAGAAAACGAATGAGACGCGAAACTCTACGTCTACGGAGAGCAACATCCACACTGGGGAACCAGGGCAGAGCTACACAGTCCTAAGTGACTCAGGAAAGCCGGGGGCAGTGTGAACGGGGGACCCCGAGGCAGGAGCCGTGCATGGCCTTGTCCTGGCGTCCGGTGCGACTTGTCCGTTCCTGCACCTCGGAAGTCAGTAAGCACGCGAACCAGCACGCACGCCGGCCGGTGTGCACAGTGTGCACAGGTACTGGCCAGGGTGCAAGCCAGCTGGCCCAAGGCTGGGAAACTCAAGAAGAACACACACGTCTGACTACTGGTGTGAGACACAGAATAGGCAAGGAGAAACAAGATGGGCGGGGAGCGTGGGGGAGACCAGGCTTCTCAGCCTGAGGTTTAAACGCTTGAACCAGCCCTTGCCTTGGAGATTACGTTTCAGCCTTGAGAGAAGGGAGGAAAAAAATAAACTCAGCTCAGTCTGAGTATCTCTAATGAGATCAACCTAAGCACGCTCAGACGATCTGTACATTTCCTCAAAACGTAGCTCCCCCTAAACTAAAAACCCTCACCTACTACGGCTGCCTAGGAGATCGTACGCTGTAAAAATATTAAAAAAAAAAAGAGGATCCGCTTATTTTGAATTTTGTAATCCTCACAAATCAACCGTGCGACTCCCAGGCGCTGGAAGGAAGAGGAATCTACCAGTGCCGTTCCAGAGCCAAGAGGAAGCCGAGGCCCAGGCCGCAGAGGGAGCTGGGCCGGATTGTTTGTTCAGGTGGACGGACACACTTGTGACCTCAGGAGTCACAAACAAGAAGGCCTGGCTCTCAAAGGCACGCCCGGAGTGCGGGTCTCTTTACGGACGGGCAGAACAGAAGATGGGCCGGCCCGGGGCGAGGAGGTGCCGGCAGGACGGGGCGCTGCCCTCGGTGACCCCAGCCGCGGCCTCCGCGACTCACCCACGCCGCCGCAGCCCTGGGGGCCGGCAGGACGGGGCGCTGCCCTCGGCCACTCACCCACGCCGGTCTCCTCCACTTCATCCACGTCGATGACGCTCTGCTGGGGAAGCGTCCCCCCGGGCAGCCGGAAGGACCTGGTCCGGGCCCTGGTGGCGGTGGACCGGGGAGGCCTCTGGGTGGCCTCGTGGCGCGGGGAGGAGAGGCCGGGATCGCTGTGTGCGGCGGCGCCGCCCGTCCACGGCGTCTCGGAGAGGAAGGGGGGTGTGCTCAGGTCCTCCGGGCCCAGGGACGGGGTCGCCGTGGCCTCCTCCTCCTCCTCCTCCTCCTCCCCCTCCTCGTCGGCGGGACCCGGGCCCGAGTCCGCAGGCAGCACGCCGCCGGCCGAGGCTGCACCCCCGATCTCAAACACCCACACGCCGCGGCGCCCCGCGTTGCTGCTCCTGCGGGCAAAGAAAGTCTCCTGAAAACAAGCCAGCCCTGAGGAGATCTGAACCGGCGGCCCGGATCAGCCACCACAGGGGCTGGAGCTCAGGGAGATGATGGCTGTCGTCTGGGCATCACAGAGCAGACACCAGGGGCCACTGGGCAGGTCAGCCGGATAGACCCAACAGCAGCGGCCCCCATCATCGGTCAGGGCCGAGCCGCACTCCAGCCGGGGCTCGGGACAGACGCTCACCGCCGGCTCTGCGCCCGACCTTGACCTAAGATCCACTCGTTCTCCCCACACTCCTCCATGATCTTGACACAGAGCTCCCCAAACCCACGATGCCCCGGTGACCAACGCCACCTCTGAACGCTATTGGGTTGACAGTGGCTTGAGGGAAGGGCTGCTAGAGAGAGGAGAGGCCAGAAAGCAGCAGCACGGGGGGGGGGGGGGGGGGGGGCGGGCTGGAAAGTCCCCCTCCTCCACCCTCCCGACGTCCAGCTGCAGGGGCGGAGGGGAGAGGGCTGGACGGGCCTGGACAGGACGGGGGAGGGGGCTGGACGTCAGGTCCCCTGTGCTACGAAACCTCCACGCAGAGCCCGTGGGCCGCACAGAAAAGTCACGATTCAACACTTACATCCTAGCCAGAGCGCGGCCGCTCCCCCCCCCCCCCCCGCCACGCCAGGGTCCTGATCCTAGGCCCTCCTACTCTAGGCGTGGCTTTTGCACTCAAAGCTAGCCCTCTACCACTTGAGCCACAGCTCGCTTCTGGGTTCTCGCTGGTTAACTGGAGCTAAGTGTCCCATGGACTTTCCTACCCAGGCTGGCTTCGAACCACGATCCTCAGATCTCAGCTTCCTGTGTAGCTAGGATGACAGGCGTGAGCCACCAGCACCAGCTCAGAAACAGTTTTAATAAGTGGAGTATCTAAAAAGTAAAGCACTTGCTACCTTTTTGTGCAGCATATATTCCTTCCAGAAATTATATTCCATAATACAAGAGGCTACATACCAATTTAAACCCGTAAAGACATTTGTAAGGATCTACAATGCCTGCTGCGTCTTCCTTGGTGAAATAACAATAATAACAATAATAATATTCAGGGGAGAGTGTACAAAGAACAAAGAAAGCATACTTGGCCAAATTTTCAATGGATTCTTGGTCATCAGCAAATACGTTATACGGTCCGTCCGTCTTCCAAAAGAATCCCACTGAACCTTTACTGAAGGCCACCATGGCAGGCACTTGCTTCTCTTCCTTCTTCGAGAAGGTTGTGGAGAACTGCAAACCTTCTTCGGGATAAAGGAAAATGGCGTAGGAGCTGGAACTGGAGGAGGCCAGGACAGCCTGGAAGGTGTTTCTCTGCGAGGACACAGGAAAATGCGGTCACACCGCAACATACCCATCTCAAAACACACCACTCGCTAAGAACGGTGAGTGAAGTTGCCACTCCATGCCACAGGAATAGACTGTCTCCCAACAGCAATCCCGAACTGTCCCTAAGATTACGCCAACATGCAACCTCCACGTTAAGTAGTAAGTATGTTCTGAATAACTGTGAACTTAAGGTTAACCAAGCTGGGCGCCGGTGGCTCACGCCTGTCACCCTAGCTACTCAGGAGGCTGAGATCTGAGGATCACAGTTCGAAGCCAGCCAGGGCAGAAAAGTCCCCTTGAGACTCTTTTTATCTGCAATTAACCACTCAAAAACCGGAAGTGGTGCTGTGGCTCAGTTGGTAGAAGAGCTCAGGGAACAGCGCCCTGAGTTCAAACCCTACAACCACAAAAATTTAAAAACATGAAAAAAGCTCGCCCAAAATTACACAGCTGCAGCCTCCAGATGGAGGACTAGCTCTTGCGCAACGTAGGCAATTCTCGCCCACAGACTCTGTCTGCACGGTTGCCAAACCTTCAACCACATTCGTCCTTGAGTAGATATCTAGTGATACAACCACCAGGGGACAGTGGGAGGAAGGGGGACAGCGTGGGGAGGGGTTTCTGCGCCCTGGATCCCGCGGTCACCGACTCCCCGGGCTCTCACCTGGTCCCCCTGGGTGGGGCTCGGCCCCTGGTAGGGGGCCACAGATTCCCAAGTCACGACCACCACGCTCGTGGGCTGGAAGACGTCCTGTGGGAAGCCCCGGTGGACCAGCTCGCCGGCCAGCCGGGCGGTGGACGGGGAGCGGTCCTCGCGGTAGTACACCTTCCCCCGGCCGTCGCTGGTGTCCAGGTCAGCCAGGAACGGGGCGACCATGCCGAAGGAGGGAGGGAAGAGGCCGGGGTGGGACTCGGTGGCTGGCGGCTCGCTCAGGGCGATGAGGCCATTGGTGGTGACCTGGATGGAACCACATGTGGTCAGAGGGGCTGTGAGGAGGGACGCCCTCCTCAAGAACACCGAGTAACATCTGAGACACGCAAGGGGCCTGAGCTGCCAAGCCAGCTTTCCTCCTCCGGGCAAGATGGACCGGCGGACAGAGCCCAGGATCGCAGGATGTGACGGCTGTGTGCGTCACGAGCACCTGGGTAGATGTCCCAGGTGATACGTTTTGTTTTTTAACTAGCAAGCAGTATCCAAATGAAAGTCTTTTCTTGGTGCCAGTTCTGGGGCTTGAACTCGGGGCCTCGGTACTGTCTCTGAGCTTCACTTCTGGCTTTATTTGGGCCATTGGAGCTAAGAGTCTCATGGACTTCCCGGCCTGGGCTGGCTCGGAACCACGATCCTCAGATCTCAGCTTCCTGAGTGGCTAGGATGACAGGCGTGAGCCACCGACACCCGGAACGTAGGTCATCACTAAAGCCTTGCATACTTAGCAAATGGCATCATCACTCCACACCGGGACTGTGTGAAGGGCTGTAAGCACCCTCTGGGGAGGACCTAGTCCCTGGCTTCAAGGAACTCACGGCTCAGAAGAGGGGTTAGAAGGCACTAGCCGATGACGATGCAATAACGCATCAAGCAGTCTGGCTGGGCAGGGGCTTCGTTTCTGTAATCACAGACTATTACTCGGGGGACCAAGATTTAGGCCATGGGCTGGGAATATGGCCCAGTGGCAAGAGTGCTCGCCTCCTATACACGAAGCCCTGGGTTCGATTCCCCAGCACCACATATACAGAAAACGGCCAGAAGTGGCGCTGTGGCTCAAGTGGCAGAGTGCTAGCCTTGAGCAAAAAGAAGCCAGGGACAGTGCTCAGCCCTGAATCCAAGCCCCAGGACTGGCCAAAAAAAAAAAGATCTAGGCCAACACAGGCGGAAAATCCCACAGCACGCCCTGTCAATAGAAGCTGGACACGGCGGCGCTCCTGCCGCACGCGGAGACTGCAGGCTGAAACAGGTGAACCGCAGGCCAGGTGTGTGCCTGAGCAAGAAACAAACCCGGTCTCCACACCACGCAGTGCGCAGACGGCCCGGATCTGCGGCTCCGTGGCAGAGCGTCCGCCCGGTGCGCGCCACGAGAAGGAGAAGAAGAAAACCTTCATGGGACCATGGTGGCTAGCTGACCGGATGAGAGGAACAGCTGACGCCTCCTGACCGCTCACCCCGTTCGGGGAGACTTGCCAGCGTCTAATCCCCTAGAAAGCGGCCTAGCTCCTACCATCACCTGGCAGCAGCAAGACTTTTCTGGAACACACTGATGAGGGAAAGGGAGGGAGTCAGGCAGGTGCTTCCTGCCGCACACAGAGCACAAACATCCCCCGGGCCGAGCGGGGGGCGGGGGGGTGCCCTTTCCCAACTCCCCCCCCCCCAAGTTGGCAGTGGCCGCAGTCCCACGGAAGCCACGTCCAGACAGCTCGGTCTTAGAAAAGCTGTTTCCCGGTGACGTTTACATCGGCCCAGGAATTTTGAAAGCGCTCCCGGTGTCTTTTACTACCAGGAATCTGGGCGCCAGACTGTTGCTATTTTCATGAGGAATTCTGGCCTGGAAGTCAAGTTTTACGCCAGGATCTGCAGAAGCTGCAGAGGGAGGCGACCCAGGACCCCTCCTCCATGTGCCTAGGGGGTGTCATCTGAACCCGGCCCGTGCCACGGAGGAAGGCAGCCCCAGTGTGCGCCACAGACCTTCTTCCGTGGCCTTCCCAACTTCAAGCTTCCTCCCCACAAATGACAAACTTGGTGAACGGCATTTTCTCACATCAGGTGCGAAATACCCCTCCCCCCCCATCCCTCACGGGGGAGGGGGTCCCCTGTAGCCACCCGCAGGGCCAGTGTGATCCCCAAACGTGGGAGTCCCCCTCATTCACCCCCCCCCCCTGACCGCGCCAGCCTGCCGGGCAGGGGTGGGTGCTCAATGCAGGCTAAGCCTGAGCACCCAGGCTGTTCTGGAAATGTGGGGGTGACCTGTGGGGACAGGCGGGGCTCGGAGGCATTCGGAGGACGCCGGGGCTCCGCATGAGTGCCAGGCCGCCCACCAGAACCCCGAGGCTCCAGGGTGTCCACGGGAACGCGAGTCTGACTCTGCAGGCTACGTGTCACCCACGGAGGCAATCGGCGAGATCCAAGGCACACGCTAAAAGACCAGACTTCTGTAATAAACAGACTTTTAAGGGGGGGGGGGCGGGAAAGAGGTGATAAGCAACAGCCAGTTGAACAACGGGGCTACTCAAAGAAAATCTAAAATGGAACTGTGTCTGCGTGCATGCGTGCGCGTGCGTATGAGTGTGTGTGTATGCGCGTGCGTGCAAGGACTCAGTGCCTGGGCGCCATCCGTTAGCTTTTTTTTTTTTTTTTGCTCAAAGCTGGTGCCCTACCACGCGTGGCTGGCTTTGTGGAGGTGAGAGCCTCACAGGCTCTCCCGCCTGCTCTGGGAGTCGCCATGCCAGGGCTCAGTCTCCTGGGCAGCTAGGAGGACGGACGGGGGCCGCCGGCGCCCCTCTAAAAGCACGAAGCAGCATGAGCAACAATAGGCAAGCCAGGCTGCATCTCTGTCTAGCTTCCCTTCCCTTCCCTTCCCTTCCCTTCCCTTCCCTCTCCCCCCCCCTTCCCTTCCTCTCCCCTCCCCACTCCCTGGCACTAGCCATGCTGGTTCTGAGCAGGTGGAGCTGGCCAAAGCAGACCTAGTCATTCCAACAGTGCCCCGGAGGCCCCCAACAGTGCCCCGGAGGCCCCCCAACAGTGCCCTGCAGTCAAAAGGGGAAAAGAATTATTCCACAAAAGCACTGCCCAGCAACTCCCAGCACGGCCTTCCCCCAGTCTGCCCTAGTTTAAAAAGAAAAAAAGATCTGGGTTATGAGGCCAGACTTGGGTTCTGGTAATAATGCTGATGAATGAAAAGCTGGCGTAGACAAAAGAAAACGAGTTGAGCTTTTACATGTGCTGGAAAAAAAATGATTAGATGGCTTACAATTCTGCAGACTCAGCACGGCGGATCCCGAGTTAACTCTCCTTGCCCCCCTCCCCCTCCCCCTCCCCCCCCCAGCAGGGAGTACCTTGGGGTCTGCCCTTCTGAGGGCAATCAAGACTCAAGTCTTGATTCCAGGGCCCTGACTCCCAAGTTCACGATTTCCTTGTGAAATACAAGGCAAAACCTGAGAAAACCATCTGAATTCAATTACTGGGAAGAACAAGGATAACCACGGCATCACCCCAATATGGCTGCACTATGGTCACAATAACTGCTGCCTGAACACTCGGATCCTAGAGCACCGTTGCTTTATCCATCATCAAGCTCCGTGAGGTTTCCGTGGACTTTGCCGCGAGGAGTAGAAACGTCACAAAGCATCCGAGAGAGGGAAAGGGCTCGGCGGGAAGGGACGAGACGTGACAGACAGGGCGCCCAGCTGATCACAGGGGTCCCCCCATCACAGAGCCTCTTGCTCCCATAGTGCCTCGGGCTCCTGCTCCAATGCAGTTCCTTCTCATGATCCCACTCAAATAGTTCTTCCCATAATGCCCTGGGTACCGTGCCGCTCAACCAATGAAAAGAGTGGGGTGTGCACAGGCACAGCGAGTGCAAAGCCCAGGGGCGATGTGGGAGCAACCAAACTATAAAAGGAGTATGGGGGGGGGGGACTCCGTGGATTCTCCAGACGCCCAGAGATTCACTTTCTTTCCTGACTTTATGTCACTTCCCAACTTACTCAGTTTACCCTCGTCGCTTCTAATCCTTTAATGGGCTTGGGAAAACAAATCCATTCCCCTCGGGGCTGGGGATATGGCCTAGTGGCAAGTGTTTGCCCCCATTTACATGAAGCCCTGGGTTCAATTCCCCAGCACCACATCTACAGAAAACGGCCAGAAGTGGCGCTGTGGCTCAAACCTTGAGCAAAGAGAAGCCAGGGACGGTGCTCAGGCCCTGAGTTCAAGGCCCACGACTGGCCAAAAACAAAACAAAACAAAATCCATTCCCCTCGACATCAGCCCATCTCTTCCAGTGCTTCAGCGCTGGCCCCGGAATCTTGCATTCCGGGTCACCCCACACCGAGGAAGGGCTCATTCACGAAGTTCACCAGTTAGCTCCCACGTGACCCCCTGCCCCCCCCCGCCCCCCCCCCCGCCCCGGGTCAAGCCTCTCACCCCAACACACAGCCAACAAGCTGGCTGCTCATTCAAGCAGCTCAAGTCAATTATATCACAAAGGCCTGGGTGCAAGCACCCGGCACCGCGTGGTAAACAGCTGGAACCACTTACGATTGTTTTCACCAACGGACAAAGAGGGGGGGAGAGCACTACAAACTTAGCATGGATGGGCGTTCCCATTCTAAAAAGCACTTCCTGTCTGTCTGTCTGTCCGCCTCCCTCCTTCCCACCCCCTTCCAAGTCAGCTCCGACTGCCAGGATCTCTGGAGAAAGTCTGCACGTGGGCCCTCTCTGCACCCAGGCTTCCTTCTGTCCTTTGTCCTCATATTCTAATGCACTGGAACTAAGACAAAAGCCATCTCGGCCGGTGCCAAGAGCCCAGCAGCGGCTTCCGGAAGAAAGCAGCAGGAACTGGGGGACCCCCAGGAGGGCACCGGAGGTACACATCACAAACGGGCTGGTTGGAGGCATGCAAACAGCTGTAAAGAGAAGACAGGGGACTCCTCTCGGGAATGGGAAGCAGCAAGCGGAGACAGTGGGGGGGAGGGGGTCCTTTGCTAGGCTGTTTGCTTTTTAAATTTTTATTTAATTTTAGTACATCCAGGACTCTGTGCATCGACTATGAGAATGGCCCATGGTTCACGCAGTAATCCCAGCCACGCAGGAAGCTGAGATCCAAGGATCACGGTTTGAAGCCAACCCAGGCAGGAACGGGAAACCTTAAAAGCCACAAGTGGCTCCGCCTGTGGCGGACCGGCCTTGCGGTCCTGAGTTCAAGCGGTGGCGCTGTTGGCTGTTGGCGGTGGAGTCACCCGGCGGTGGCCGGCACTCTGGGTGCTCAGGCCTGGCTGCCCGCATCCCGGTGCCCGCCGGGCCTGAACACTAAGGCCACCAACCAACCCCTCACCGTCCCCCCCCTCCGCGCCCCCCCACACCCGCGATAGAATAGACCCCAGGCGCACACTGCAGATGGTTTTCATTAAGCCTAAGGAGCCAGAGACACAGGTCTGGTTTGAATTAGAAATGGAAGCCAAAGAATTACCAAGTAAATATTTAGGACAAGTCAAGTCCCGAGAGAAGCATCCTTTTCAACCCAATCAGTTGAGGGCTGATGAGATTTAGGGAGGCGGGGCCCATCTCTTGTGTGAGAAATTGCTAGTGCCTGAGAACAGCCCCTCCTGACTCCCCCCCTTCCCCGCCCGGGCCTAACAGTGAGCCCCGGCCATGAGGATGTGCAAACAAAACCTACTGCACAAAAAGAAAACCAATGCGACAGCAATACTTAAAAGACAATATGCTGTAAACCAACTGTGGGGGGGTTGGGGAGGAGGGAAGGTGGGCGAAACGTGAGGGAGGAGGTCACAAGTCGGATAAGAAACGTCCTCACCGCCTTACCTATGAAACTGCAACCCCTCTGTACATCACGCCGACAATAATAAGTAAAAACAAACACTCTCCAAGGCCCCCCATTCCTCAAAAGGAAAAGCGGGTAGGCAGCAGAGACATAAACCGCAACGGGGAGAGAGGAGAGATCCCAAGGCCTGCGAGTGCAAAGGCGGCGCGGGAGACCAGAGCCTGCGCGCTGAATCCGGGGAGAGGAATCGGGGAATCCTCCGCCGCTCGAGGTAACACCGGCTCCCCCCCACACCACACGGTGACTCGACTGGCTTTCCATCTATGGAGAGGGGATTCAGAACTAGCACGTGCGCTGCCTTCTCTTGCATCTGCGAATTGAATTAACTAAGGCAGGAGAACGCATCCCCGCCTCTTTTGTTTGTCTCAGCCCCAAGCCAACCCCTCTACAGTCACTTGGTAGCCCGTCACCTTCGGTTCCAGGAAAGGAGGGGTAGGTAACCGTTTAGGAGCCCATTAAGGACAGGTCACGTCCCAGGACAATTACCAGCGCCCTGGAGGAGCTAGCGCTCTACCCTCAGGCCCTGAGGCCTTAGAACCACACCAGAGATAAAGACCGGCCAGGCCCACCTGCAGCAGGGCCTCCAGAGTTTTTGTCCCCCACCCGGATTCCTCCTCCACCTAGGCGCAGTTCCCTAAGCCTAAGGGATACCTGCAACTGATCTTCTTTTGACCTTGGGCCTCTTGGAACCCTTCCTTCTCTACCCTTCATCGAGTCTCTTCCTTTCGCCTCTGGGGGCCGAGTGCCCTCACCTGGCCTTTTTCCTTCTAATAAGCTTTTGTGCCTTGTCTGAATTCTCGCTGGACCCAGGGACCGGGGTGGATACCTGCGCCGTCTGTCTCTCCAGTAACTAGGTGGTTGTTCCATCTGGCAATCTCCAGAGAAGGCTGTGTGGCGTCTTAGTTATTAGCAACTGGGGGTGCAGAAACCGGGGCTTCCTTGTGCAATGGGAGCTTGGTATTAGCGATACGAATGTCCAGATTATAGGGGGAAAGCTCGGCGCGTCAAGCCTTCTGCTTCTGCCAGGAGAGAAGAGCTGGCAGCAGGACGGTGGAATCCTGGGGTGCTGTCGTGTGCCCCTACAGAGAGGGCACAGCAAGACCCACGGGGCCTCCTTCACACAGAGCTCGCCTCCACCACCCTTTACCCCCTGCAAAGGTCGGGGGGGCTCCCCAAGCTCAAGTGCCCACCTCAGCTTCCATCTCAGAGCCCCATCACTGTGTGATTACCGGATTACTATATTACACCATGATTACTACATTACTATTATTGCATTATTACTATATTATACCACATACCACAGAGAGGCTTTGAGGGGCAGAAATACACTGCTTATGTTCAATCCCTATGGCCAAAACTTTGAACTGGTACATTAAAAAAAAAACAATCAAATATCTATGGAATGAATAACCCTAACACTAGAGTACACGTCTCAAAAAAAAAAATTCCTGAAAAAGTAAATGTACTTAGTATGGGGTCATTTATATAAAAAAATGTAACGTCTAAGACAGTTATTAGAAGTAACTTATTAAAAACGTGAGGATAATCTTGCCCCGCCTCTCCCTTTTATAAACACGCAGGGCGCATGGGGGGTGTGACGGGGTGACTTGACACCCACTGTAAGTGGCCCACGCCACTGGTGAGTTTCCTCGCAGCCCCCACTGGAGATGAACCCGGCCCCGGATGCTGGGATTCCAGCTGCCCGGGCTGGGCAAAGGGGAAGCAGGCGCCCCTTCTCGGGGATCCCGCCCCCCCAAAGCGGAGGCTGGGGCGTGGTGAGCAGGGTGTGGGGGGGGGGACTCGGGGCTCCCCCCGGCCCGGCTCCACCCTGCCCACTCAGCCGGGGAACTGCCCTGTGCTTCAGGGTGGTGCGGCTCCAGGTGAGCCGGAGGCGTGCGTGCGTGTGCGTGCGTGTGCGTGCGTATGTGTGTGCATATGTGTGTGCGTGTGCGTGCATGCGTGTGCGCGCGTGCGAGCGATGCGTTCAGGAGCCCCGGGTGAATCCTTTTGCCACCGAGGATCCCTCTTCCTTCCCCACGGGTGCGGGGTTGTTATCTCCCCACCCACCGCCTCCATCCAGCAGTAAACCAACGCTTGAGCCCGCAGGGAAGTCGGGGTGCAGGAGCCCCCCCATCGGCGGGAGGGCGGGCGGGGCGCGGCCGCGAGGGCCTTGGGGCCGGGGAGGAGCTGCCGTGGGGTCTCCGCCGCCTCCCGCCGCGGCTGCGGGGCTGCGGGGCTCGTGCCCGGCGGCGGGCTGGTCGGGCCCGGGGGTGGGGTCCCGGGCCGGGCCCAGGTGGCCATGGGGGTGGAGAGGGCGCCCCGGCCCCCGGCCCCCTCCTACCCGAGCCCACCGCTGCACGCCCCCGTCCACTGCGGGCCACGCGAGGAGCCGAGGCCGAGGACCGCGGCGCCCAAACCACGTGCGGGGCCCCGGGGCCC
The DNA here is from genome assembly GCF_023159225.1 of Perognathus longimembris pacificus. Lineage (NCBI taxonomy): Eukaryota > Metazoa > Chordata > Mammalia > Rodentia > Heteromyidae > Perognathus > Perognathus longimembris. The sequence continues at coordinate 2,092,449 of NC_063178.1, forward strand.
GGCCAGAGGACCGCCCGCCGCGCGCGAACCCGCAACCGGCGCACCGGGGCCCCCAAAGGCAGGCGCGGGACAGCGAGACGCGGGCCGGCGGGGAGGGGGCCCCGCGGGGCGGCGCCCACCGGGCTTCGACGGCCCGACAGCGGCGCCCCGCGCCCCGCGCCCGCCCGGCCTCCCCCCGTCCCCCGCGCCCCCGGCCTCCCCGCGCCCCGCGCCCGCCCGGCCTCCCCGCGCCCCCCGCACCCCCGGCCTCCCCGCACCCCCCGCACCCCCGGCCTCCCCGCACCCCCGGCCTCCCCGCGCCCCCCGCACCCCCGGCCTCCCCGCGCCCCCCGCGCCCCCCGCACCCCCGGCCTCCCCGCGCCCCCCGCGCCCCCCGCACCCCCCGGCCTCCCCGCGCCCCCGCGCCCCGCGCCCCCCGCGCCTGCCCTCCCCGTGCCCCCCGCACCCCCGGCCTCCCCGCGCCCCCCGCACCCCCGGCCTCCCCGCGCCCCCCGCGCCCCCCCGCACCCCCGGCCTCCCCGCGCCCCGCGCCCCCCGCGCCCCCGGCCTCCCCGCGCCCCCCGCGCCCCCCGCACCCCCGGCCTCCCCGCGCCCCGCGCCCCCCGCGCCCCCCCGCGCCCCGCGGCCCCGCGCGCAGACTCACGTAGACGGAGGCGACGCCCGCCCGGTCGTAGAAGCGCAGCGGCTCGCGCAGCTCCAGGGCCGGGGACACCACGTCGTCCCCGGGCGGCAGCTCGCGGTCGCCGAGCCCCGGCCCGAAGGGGAAGAGCCCGCGGCGGCCCAGGCAGCCCCCGGGCCCCGCCAGCAGCAGCGGCAGCAGCAGCGCCCGCAGCGCCCGCGCCCGCGCCGCCCCGCGCCGCATCGCGCCCGCAGGTCCCGTCCCGGCTGAGCTCCGGCCCCGACCCGCGCCACGGCCGGCGGATGTAACCCGACGCCGCGGCCGCCCCTCCTCGCCCCCCCCCCCCCCGCCCCCGGCGGGCCCACCCCGGGGAGGAGGGAGCGGAGGGGGCGGCGCCCCGCCCCGTCCACCCCCGCGCGGCCCGGACGCGGCCCGGCGGCCCGGCGAGGGGGGAGGGCAGGGGGCGGCCCACGGCTACGGCCGGCTGGGCACCCCCCCCCCGCCCAGCCCACCGGGTGGGAAGTCGGGGTCGGAGCTGCTCCTGTCCCCATCCCCCCATCCATCCCCCCCCCCCCCCGCAGCCTTCAGGGGCGCCTCATCCCGGGCTCCCCATGGGCTCACCGAGGCCCTGCGCGTTGGGGTGGGTGTGGCCCAGCAGGGCTTGGCAGCCGTCGGGGGCAGCAGGAAGGCGCTCGCTCCCAGGGCCGTCCGGGGGCCGGAGCGCACTGAGACTGGGGGGCCTGGGACGGTGGGGGGGCCCCCTCGGGGGCTGGGAGGGTGGGGGGGCCTGGGACGGTGGGGGGGGGCCGAGGGGGCCTGGGGACGGTGGGGGCCAAACGGTGGGGGGGGGGTCCCTGGGGGCTCGGGAAGGTGGGGGGGCCTGGGACGGTGGGGGGGGGCCTGGGACGGTGGGGGGGGGCCGGTGGGGGCGTGGAGACGCAGGAGATGGGGAATTGGGTGTTGGTTGAAAGCCAGACCCCTGGGTCTTCAGAATCCCGCGGTGCAGGCGGAGGGCGGGAGAGAGAAGAGGGGAGAGGGGGAGGAAGTGGGTGGGATCCGGGTCACCGGGGAAGAAGGGGGATCTGCCAGCCCCGAGGTGGGGGCCGAAGCGACACCGGGGTCGAGCTGCTCTGGAAAGGAGCCCTAAGCCAGCGGGAAGCGCAAAGGGAAAGCTCGAAGCCTTGACATTGACTTCCCTTTTGGGCACCGTTGGGGTTTGAACTCGGGGCCTCACCTACTAAGGAGAGGCTGCGTGTGCCAAGTGTTCCCGAGCCCCAGAGCTCACCACGGACACAGGGCCCCGCAGGCCTTCACTCCTCTCCCGCCTGGAATAACCCCAGCACGGGCCACCCCAGCTCTCCAGACCCACGGAAGTTAAACCACCCGGCCAGGGCCACACAGCTGGGAGTCAGCCCGGCTGGAGGCTCCCCAGGGGTGCTCCTTCATCACCCAGGGCCGCAGACGCGCCACGTGCCACCCCGGTGCCCCTGCCCCCGCCACGGCCTCACGTGGCCCTCCGCGTTGCTACATCTGTCTCCCTGGTTGAAGAGTGACTAATGAGGCCTGCGGTCTGCTGTCAGGCCCGCCTTCCCGGTCCTCCCTCCCTCCCGGAAGCCCTCCCCGGCTCTGCTCCGTGCCATCTGGGGCCGCCTGCTGCCCCGTTCTTCCCGCTCGCTCGGGTCGTCTGGGTGCCACAGGCTGAGGACCACACGCAGGGGGTTCGGCTGGTGAGTTGGCTTTGTGCCACTCCCGGGGCCTGAATTCAGGGCCTCAGTGCTGTCTGTCCCTTGGCTTTTCCACTCAAGGCTGGTGCTCTACCCTTTGGGCCACAGCTCCACTTCTGGCTTTTGTTTTTTTTTTTGGGGGGGGGGCGCTGGTTAGTTAGAGCTCCGAGTCTCACAGACTTTCCCTACCCCACCTGGCTTAGAACCCGGAACTTCCTATCTCAGCCTCCTGAGTAGATAGGATTACAGATGTGATCTGCCTGCCTCTGCTTCTGGAAGATTTCTTCCGCAACTCCCACAGCTTCCTGGCCCTGGGGAGGCAGCTTTGCACCTGCCCACAGTAGTCCCTTCTCCTTCTCCCCCCTCCCCCTCCATCAGGGAGGCCCGAGGCCCCTGGTCCAGGCACACCCCCTCTCCCTTTAAGGTGACTCAGACGGCTGCGGAAACGCCCATTGGTCCACAGAATTTTCCTGGGCCAATGCTGCTCTCCGCGCAGCTGGTTTGAGCCCCGTCTCCCAAGGCCAGCCCGGCTGAGGCCTGGGCTCCCATCTACTAACAGCGTCTTCGTCATTTGCGCACGTTTACAATCAAAGAATTACTGTGAGAATCAGATAAGATAATTCACGAAACCCTCAGGAGCACGGATCGGGCTCAGTGTCTATAATCCATTGATTATAGCTGTCCTCGTTATCTGACTGTAAGGGTTGCACGATTCTGATTATTTCAGCATTTACCGAGAACGTCCCGTGACATGACGCAGACATTGTCCTGGGAATTTGAAGGACCACCAGGAAGGCACAGCCCCCCTGGGAAGAATCTCCCCATTCTGTGGGGGGAGGTGTGCCTCGGGAGATAGATACCCAGAGAGCAGCAAGAGATACCACGGGTTGAATTCCCGCTTCTGCAAAGGGCCGTACCGATGTCATCGCACAAGCCAGGAGCCAGAACTGCAAGTGTCACCTTCCACCCAGCTTTGCAGCTAATGGGAGAGCTGGGATGGTCACGCGCTCCGTGTGACACAGAGTGACTCTGTCACACCAGTCTGCCTATCTTGACAGACACGGTTGGGGCCATGGAGGTAGAAGCCTGGATGTCCACTCACCAGTGACCACCTTGGCTTCGCCGTTCACACCCCGTTCTGTGCGTGTGAGCTCCAGTTCCTCCTCTGCGCCTCCCATCTGCCTGCTCCCATCTAGCTCGTGCTGTAAGCTGCCGTCTGTTTCTAGGCCCGTTCTCTTCAGCGTCCAGTCCTTCTGGACGCCCACGCCGGCTCTGCTACCAGGACCGCACCGGCTGGGTCCCCGTCGCTCCTGTAGGATTTATCACTCCCAGCTGGGCACCAGCGGCTCACGCCTGCAATCCTCGCTACTCACAAAGCTCAGGTCTGAGACGTGAGGTTCGAAGCCAGCCCAAGCATGAAAGTCTATGAGACTCTCGTCTCCGTGAACGGCAAAGAACTAAGAGTGGAGCTGTGGCTCAAGGGGTAGAGTGCCAGCTTGAGTGAAAGGAGCAATGGGCACCTCAAGACCCTGAGCTCAAGCCCTAGGGTGCACACGTGAGGACACACACACACACACACACACACACACTCTTGTTCCAGGGATAATGCTCATCACAGAGTACTTTGTTTCATATTATTTGCTGGACATTTGCTGAGTGTAAATAATAATGGAGCCTTTCTTCTCGAGCCAGTCCACTTGGATGTCTCCCAGATGAGAGCTTCTTGGGCGAGGACCGCATGTCCTGATTGTTTCCCTGAGGTCACCGAGCCTAGCCCAAGGCTTCCTGCACACAGAGAAAAGCTGAACGCTCAGGACCTCAGAGTACCTTCAGGAATCATTCCGAGTTTGTAACCCCCTTCCTTGAGAACGGAAGCAGGGGGATCACTAGTTTGAGACACTTCCCCACAGTGCAGTGTTATCAAAAATTAAAACAATAGCCAGGCACCGCGTTCAAAGCCAGCCTGGGCAAGAAAGTCTAAACTGTCAAGAAGGCTGGGAGTGGAGCGGCGGCGGTGTCTTGAGCCCAAGATATTCTGAGACAGCACCCAGACCATGAGTTCAAGCCCCAGGACCAAAACAAAAAACCCTAAAGATGCCGCAGTAGCAGGGAGCTTCGTTTTTGCTCGAGGCGAGCACTCTACCACGTGAGCCACAGCGCCACTTCCAGCCTTTTCTGTGTATGTGGTGCTGAGGAATCGAACCCAGGGCTTCATGCGTGCTAGGCAAGCGTTCTACTGCTAAGCCACATTCCCAGCCCCAGGTCCTGCGTTTCCAACACCATTTCTAAAACCGTGAAACCGGAAGGCTCTGGGCTTAGCCGCTGGCTGGGATCATTCCGTCCAGGGCTCTCGCTTGGCTTAACCCAGCCGGGCCTGCTACTGGCTGGTGGAGAGAAGCCCAAGGTGCGATCGCAGTCCATCAGCGTGGAGGGAGAGCAAATGGCCTCAGAGCATTCAGATCTGCACAAGAGGGGAAAAGGGGGATTTCCGATTAGGCATGCAAGGTTGGGCCTTGAAGAACCTAGGGGGAAAGGGCCCGTGGGCATTCTGGGGTTGCCGCTCAGAATTTTTGCTGGCGGAGGGAAATGAACAACTTCCGGGGGCAGGTCATCAGGAAGAGGAAGCAGGGGGCGGGTGTCCTGTTGTGTCCAGCGGCAGGGACCGGGCTTGCTTGAGCTCAAGCTAAAGAGGGGCTCGCTGGGCTGGAAGAAAAACAGAAAGGCCCTGGGAGGAGGCCCCGTCAACTCTTGTCACAATCCTGTTGCTGATTCGTCGGGGACACGTGCCCTGGATTTGTCCTCCTGGGCTGCCTTGCAATCGCCCCCCTCAGGTCTCAGCCCCCCCAAGTAGCTAGGATGACAGGTGTGCACCACCAGCACCGTCTTAGAAGTCTGAGAGCCCCAGGCCTCTGAAAGCTGAAGCCAAAAAGGAAAGGAAAGGAAACCGACACGGTTTATTGCCACTGTCCTTCGGCCACGATGGGGCATTTGAACATCAAGAGGGAAAGGACACGCGCGGAGGGAGAGCCCTTCTGATCGACTGTGGTCAGCTCTGTTAGCTCGCCTCCTGTACACGATGCGTGCGTGACACGTCACAAGTGCGGGCGCGATCGCATCGTCCCCAGCAAGTTCACCGCAGACTGATGGAGGCGTGGTTCCCGCCACGCACCGCACCGGATCTCAGCCCTGCCTCCGGGCTCCCCCTTGTGGCTCAAACCTGCACCCCTCGACACCCTAGAGGCGGAGCTCTGAGGGTCACGGTCTGAAGCCACAGCAGGCAGGAAAGCCCGGAGACTCATCTCCAGTCACGTGGTAGAGCAATAGCCTGAAGCAAAAAAAATAACCGGGGACAGTGCCCAAGCCCCGAGTTCCAGCCCCGGGAACAGCACGTGCACACACACACGCACACCACACACACACGCACACACACACACTCTCCCATCCCCGAGCTTGGACAGAGGAGCGCCTGAGTCCTCGCGTTCCTGTGGTCTTGGGGACTGGGTAGCTGAGTGGACCCTGGATCTTTCTCCATCTGGGGCCTGCACACGAAGCCCCGCCGCCTCCCACCCCCCACCCCCCCACCCCCACTCAGCGGCAGACCAAATATGGTGCTGTGCTTCAGCCCCGAGCGCGGCCCCCGGGGTGCCAGGAGAACCAGAGCACAAATATTTATCCAGGGAAGAGAGCCTGTGCTCCCGGACCCCGGGAGGGATGGGGGGGGGGGGCGGGCAGGCTGACAGATCGCTTTCTGGGTTTACTCTGAAGCGATGTTATGGAAAACAGAGGGAGAATGAGAAATGGGTCCGAGGGATGTTTGGACGAAGGCAGCCGCCGGCTGGCCACCGGGAAGCGTTTCTCCTCCTGTCCCCTCCCGCGTCCCGTGGGGCAACCCTCCCCTGCCCCTCGGAGGGTCCCCCACCCCCCCCACCAGCTCTCTCCTGCCCTCTAGAGACAGGGGAACGGCCACCTTTCGGAAGCAAAACCCCTCTCTTTAACACTTGCATTCTGCCAGTAGCCAGTGTCTCCTGCCCATAATCCTAGTTACTCGGGAGGCTGAGATTGGAGGATCGCGGTTCAAAGCCAACCCCAGGCAGAAAGGTCTGTGAGACTCTCATCTCCATTCACCACACACGAAGCTGAAAGTGGAGCTGTGGATCAAGTGGTAGAGCAGCCGTCTTGAGTAAAAGACGAATAACTAAAGGGCAGTGCCTAGGCCCTGACTTCAAGCCCCAGCACCATAGTAAATAAACTGGTATTCCAAACATTACCAGCTCTCTGTGACGTTTACTTTCCACCGAGTCTATGGGCTTCTCTTTTTTTAAGCTTCCCTTTTTCTTTTTCTTTTTCATGTGTTTGTAACATTTATTATTTTTTAATTAAATTTTATTGATAAGGTGATGTACAGAGAGGGTATCGTTACGTAATAAGGTAGTGAGTACATTTCTTGTCGTATTTGTTACACCCTCCTTCACTTTTCTTTTCCTTCCCTAGTTCAGATAAGCATCTACGCAATAGCCGGTGTACAGAATCATAGACAGTGACCACAGGGGTAGGTACGTCAAAGGAAATTCACCCAGTACATTAAACATAATGACAACAGTAAAATCCTCCTGTTTCCCTCTCTTAAGCTTCCCTTTTTCATTGCGGGAAAAAGAATGCCTGACTCTGATTGAAAGTAAACTCAAACGTTCAGGAGCACAGAATGTGAAAGGCACATTCCCCTCTCCTTTTCCTCCATCCCGCCCTCCCTGCACCAAGGGCCCCCAAGCCCCCAGCTCCCCCCAGCTCCCCCCAGCTCCTCCCAGCTCCTCCCAGCTCCCCCAGCTCCTCCCAGCTCCCCCAGCTCCTCCCAGCTCCTCCCAGCTCCCCAGCTCCCCCCAGCTCCCCCCAGCTCCCCCCAGCTCCCCCCAGCTCCTCCCAGCTCCTCCCAGCTCCGCTCCCTTCCTCCGTGCCTCAGTTGCTCCTCAGGGAAACGGGCAGATCGTGGTCCTCGGGCTGTCGGCGCAGGTGCCTAGAACGGCACTCAGGAGAAGGAGCGAGCCCCAAGCCTGTCGGTCGGTAGACGCAGGCTTCCGAGTGGAAGGGCTGTGGGCGTGAAGTTGGGACCCATCCATGAACTTGTAGCCAAGTATGTACTCTGAACTCCTCGTGTGCACGTGGGCAAGCCCGGCTATGTCTCAGCGTCCTTCTGTCTGTCCTGTCTGTGGGGGAGTCCCCTTGAGAGGCACAGTCATTCCAGCTGAGCCCTTGGGGCTTCGCGATACCCCCCACCTGGTGAGCTGGCTCGGATGGGGAGCTGGAGAAAAGAAGGGGAAGGGGGCGGAAGGCAGGCCTGCGCTTGGGAGGGCCCCGGGGACTCACCTCTCGAGCAGACATACCGAGGGTGAACTGGAGAGAAGCGGCTCATAGGCTCTTCTGCCCGGGCTGGCTTTGAACGGCAGTCCTCAGATCTCAGCCTCCTGAGCAGCGAGGATTCCAGGCGCGAGCCACAGGTGCCCGGCTTCACACGCGCGTCTGCCAGTCTCAACTATGCACCCGGGGTGTTAGCGCCGCTGTCATAATTGGGCAAAACATTTGCATAACCCCAGAAAGATCTCCCCTGTTCCGGTGAGCCTCTCTCTTCCAGCTCTGACGCGCGCGGCTCTGCTTCTAGAGTTGCGTAGAAACGGAAGCTTGTGCGTCTGACTCATTCACGGAGAGCTCGGGTCGTTGAACAGCCATCTTTATTGCTCCATGCGTCTGTAGCTGTTATTTTTTTTATTTTTTTATTTTTGGCCAGTCCTGGGCCTTGAACTCAGGGCCTGAGCACCGTCCCTGGCCTCTTTTTGCTCAAGGCTAGCACTCTGCCACCTGAGCCACAGCGCCTCTTCTGGCCGTTTTCCATAGATATGGTGCTGGGGAATCGAACCGAGAGCTTCATGTGTAGGAGGCAAGTGCTCTTGCCACTAGGCCATATTCCCAGCCCATCTGTAGCTGTTCTTTAGGGTGACTCAAACACTTCTTTGTCCATTCCCAAGCCACAGGGTGTCGGGGTGACTCCCAGTGTTTGGCTCATGCCTCCCCTTGGCCCAAAAAATAAAAAATTTATTGTCAAACTGAAATGCAGAGCAGTTACAGTTTCATATGTTAG